>NC_041339.1:23570145-23735145 GCF_004354835.1 Perca flavescens | reverse complement strand
GATGCATGAGATGCTTTTGAATGGACGTGTTGCCCTTGTAGTTTTTTCACGTGTGTCCAGTTTTTTTCAGCTGAATGTCCTGAGCTTGGCAGCACTAAACTAATAAAGAAATGTGTGTTTTCAGTGTTTTGAATTTCAATGAGGCTCAAATGCGTACTGATCGGAGGGGGTTGGTGGAGTGGGGGTTAGGTAAAATTGATTTTCGGCTGAGTAAAAGCAGATGCATGAGAGCGAATGAGTGGGTACAGGCACACACACACACACACACACACACACACACACACACACACACATCCAGACCACTCACACTCTCTCCTGTATTCAGGAGGAAGGTTAATTGAAGGTTATAACTGGGGAGCTGAATCGAGAGGCTTTCAGCGGTAACGTGTGTGTCGGTGTGTGTGTGTTTCACCCCCTTTGCTTGCCCTGACCTCCTCACTCCCCATTCCTTCCCCATTTTCTTTCTCTCACTCTGTCCCAAAGCCCTGTTAAAATGTGCAGCCATGCAGATACCTACAATCTCATTAATTCAACCCATCGGCTATACTGCAGTGCTAGCTCTCTCTGTCTCTCTCTCTCTCTTTCTCTCTCTTTATCTCCCCCCCCCCCCCCCTCTACTTCACCCATATGCAAACGCTTTCTCTAAAAGGTTAATATAATCTGCAGCTGCTGAGGTTAACTATCTGTGGATACACTCTAAGAAATGATGTGTCAACACATTTGCCTGCCTTGTATCTGTCTTTGGAAATATCACTCTATATACAATTTAAAAAGACTGCTACATACTGTTCTTGCTTGGTGTTTAAAACAGGTGATGGCATTATTTTAAACAGTGGTATTTCATTAACAAAAGTAGAGCTGCAAAGATTAATCGATTAGTTGTCAACTCTTAAATTAATCGCCAACTATTTTGATGGATTAGTCGGTTTGAGTAATTTTTCTAGACAAAAGTAAAAATTCTTTGATTCCAGCTTCTTAAATGTGAATATTTTCTAGTTTCTTCTCTTCTCTGTGACAGTAAACTGAATATCTTTGAGTTGTGGACAAAACTAGACATTTGAGGATGTCATCTTAGACTTTTGTGAAACACTGATCCACATTTTTCACCATTTTCTGACATGTTATACATCAAACAACTAATCGAATAATCGAGAAAATAATCAACAGATTAATCGATTATGAAAATAATGGTTAGTTGCAGCCCTAAACAAAAGGCTCCAAGTGAAAGGTTATAATAACAGAAGTTTTTAAAGTGCTTTAAATAAAAGGAGATACATAGGAAACAGAATATATTAAAGGAACATTTATTCAGTGAAATTATGTAATTTAAAGCAAGATTTAATAGTTGTCATGTGTATTATAAAATGTTTCATGAAGTGCACAGAAAAAATGAAATATTTTCTCCTACAGTATACAAATGATCAAAACTGGACTGGCTGTGTGATTTTTAGTAACTTTGTCTCAAAACCTTGGAAAAAAGGTAGAATGGACCAAACTCCACTAATGAATTGTTGGTGAATTCCGTTCTGTAAAAAGGTGTCTCGTTTTTCCACATGCTCAAAACTTAATATTTCTCTATTTTGGCGGTCTAGCTGATGGCGAAACTATCCCTCAAATGGACGACCTGAGTTGAAACTTGTTGAACCTGGGAACCAGGGGAGTTTTCTGAACTAGACCTCTGACCTCCCTGTGGCGTGTAAAGGGATACTTCCCTGTAAGCATCAAAACAAGATCACCATCTCGTCATCAAATCCTCTCTACATACACATCGACTTCCTGTTGGCATGAGTGGAAATCTTGAAGATGACGATGTACTTATGTGTCAAAACATGGCAGTCTCTTTTTTTTCTTTTTTTTTTTCTTCCAGCTATGGCTTAGCGTCGAGTTAACTGTTGGTGTGTCAGTATAGAGATACTGGATACAGCCTGTAAGTACTGGCGAGTTGTTTGCAGTGATGATTAAATGAGCGGTATGTGGCGGAGACCCGTGTCGTTGAGGGTAAAGCCCTTTTGTCAGTGACGAGGATTGGCTTTACATGATAGGAGGCTCTGATGACTCTGTGTTTGTCTGCTAATGTGCGTGTGTATGTGTATATTAGCATTTTGTGTGTGTGTGTGCGCGTTTGAGTGACACTTGTGCACAGTAGCTCTTTGTGTATCTGTGTGTATTAGTCTTTGTGTGCATCCATGCGCCTATGCGTGTGTGCACCCTTCTATCGTCACCCTCTCAGAGCCTTTCTCCCACACACACACAATCCTAAGAAGAGCCATCTATTCTATCTGTGGAATGCAGTAGGCTGGGAGGGAGTGATGCAGCAGCCATATTTGATTTCTGGAAAAACTGAGGGGCTGTGAGGGCACAGGGCATAATGTACCTTTTTGGGTGTTGGTGTGTGTGTTTGCAGTTCCATTTATTGACTGTGCATTCTCTAAAGGGCCTGTTGTGTGTTTCAGTATATGTACATGTACCTTCCTAAAAAGTAGGGCTGTGTATTTAGCCTGGGTAAACCCTGACGAACGTCCGGCAAATTTGAGATTTGCTCTGCAAGTCATTCTGGCGAAGAGCGCATTCAAACCCATATCCAATGTCCCCAAAATCAAGGCACCAATCACAACCGCTGAGGCGGGCTTTACACCATTCACAACCGTTGAGGCGGGCTTTACGCAACGAGGATAGCGCAGCGTCGGCGAGCAGGTTTTTGTTTACGTTCAACATGACGGCTACCGAAGCGCAGCGTCACCTGGATCGTTGGTCTGATTGTTGAAGGACTATCCAATGCGCCCAGAGGCATTTGAGCCTCTGAGTGTCCGTTGGTGACGCCCCTTTGGAAATTAACTGTCAATGAACCTTTCCCAGACTCACTCTCTGTTACAACTGAGAAGGGTCTGGTGTCAGCCAGGTTACTGTGTATTGGCACGATACGTACAATGTTCCATTTCGTATAGGCTTCGCCATCTAAGGCTACGCTATTGGGTTTATCCCTTCGCGCATGCGCAGTCGTGAAGATTTTCTTTACCGCCCTTGCGTACAGTACGGGCTTCAACTACGTCCGCAGATACTGTATATGTACAGAGCGGACCCGTTGTTCATCTCCCACTTTTTCTTCAAGCTAGCAGTATGAAGACAAACGCGACTTCTAGCGGTGTTCGCCTCTGCTCCAACTGCCGGACTACCGGCTACATCCCGCCGCCGGACCTCCATCCCCGCTGCGAGACCTGCCTCGGTGCCGCTCACGCGGGCCCGGCTCTCGCACCCGACACCTCCTGCCAGTTCTGTGCCCGCCTGCCATCTAAAGAGGTTAACCGGCGGGCGGAAGCTTTTCTGGTTTGTCAGGCTAGCGGGGAAGGGGATGGCAGATGGGCAGACAGACGGCAATCCGTCAACACCCTGGATCCGCTGGAGGAAGGCTTTATCGACGAGCACGAGCCCGATTCCCTCGGATAACGCCTCCGTCACCGGCTGTCCCTCCTCCCCCCTGGGAGGACTGGACCTTGAGACGGGGATCGATGCCCTCTCATTGCGGCTCTACCTATCTCTGAAACGGCCGGGGGCACCGTTTCCACCGCTAAGGCTCTCTTCTTGGATCTGCCGGAGATCATCAAAAGGCGGCAGACCAGAGAGGCATAGCGCTCCCGGCTGAGCTGAGCTTCCAGCCCCCGCTCTTGGCCTCTGGAGCGGGGATGTTACGCTCAGGAGCCGCCCTTCTCATGTGCTCCACTCTGGCCTCGCTTCACGGAGCATTCGGCCGTTCGTGGAGGAGGCTGTCTCTCCCAGCCGTTTCCACTGGTTATGCCCGGCGCGCGCGTTATCACGGCACGTTTTACGCACGGCGGACATAAGGCAGACACAGCAGCTGTTTGTACACTATAGGGAACACTCCCAAGGAGCGGCCCTTTCAAAACAGCGTCTGTCTCACTGGCTGTGCGAGGCTATCACCCAGACCTATAACACGGACATCCGGGCACACTCTACGAAGGCACTGTTGGCATCGGCGACTCTGTTCAAGGAAATGAAAGTAGCCGACATCTGCGCAGCGGTATCCTGGGCATTTCCATGCCCTTTCATCAGTTTCTATCTGCGCAATATGTGTGAGCCCTCTATGACCCACTCGGTTCTATCCTCACTCAACGTCGAATAATACTCGATTGTATGTGTGCTCTGCCTGCCTGCTCCCCCTTTTGCTGTGGGTGCTGGGAGGAGAGCGGTGCCTCATATATATGAGACCCTCACCCCCCCTACGCTGGGTGGCTGAGAGGAACATGGATGTCCCATAATTGTTAATCATTTACAACTCTCACTATCATGCACGCCTACACTCATGGCTTGGGCTTTGCAGCCAGCTAGGTCAAGTCTTTAACATGGCAGGCTCTTTTACCAGAATAACGCTTCTGATGCGATCTTCTGCCAGTGCGAGAGAGAGAGAGAGAGAGAGGAGAGAGAGAGAGAGAGAGAGAGAGAGAGAGAGAGAGAGAGAGAAAAAAAGTCTATGTCGCAGGTGCCATTGACTACATCAGCTTCGCCCTAACCCAATAGCGTAGCCTTAGAGGGCGAAGCCTATACGAAATAGAACGATAGTTACGTTATTATAACTCCAGATTCTATGAGTATAGGCGTAGCCCTCTAAGATTCGGGCCACCTGCTCCTATTAAATTAGCTGAAGAAAAAGCTGATGTTGGGAGATGAACAACGGGTCCGCTCTGTACATATACAGTATCTGCGGACGTAGTTGAAACCCGTACTGTACGCAAAGGCGGGAAAGAAAATCTTCATGCATGCGCGAAGGGATAAACCCAATAGCGTAGCCTTAGAGGGCTACGCCTATACTCGTAGAATCTGGAATTACAATAACGTAACTATCGATACGATAGGTATCACGACACATGGGTCACGATTCAATATATTGCAATATATTTCAATACTGTGCGTAAGGCGATAATTGGGATTTTTTTTTGTAAGTATAATTTTTGAAAAATGTATATTTAAAAGACATTATGTGCATAAAAGTCAAAGAAGTTTACTTTAGCTAAACAATTCAGTACACAGAAAATCTAAGTTTGGGATTGTGGTTCACAGGTTCTTAGTGAGCAAATTATATATGCTAAAGCAGGCCAAAGTTCAGCCATAGCTACATTGTTAGCTTCTAGCAAAAAGTCAGGCACTGCTAGGCCCGTACACATAGAGCCGATAACCGGCCGTTGGACAGTCTGGCGAGGTCAGTGAATCAAGTCTGTTCAATCTCAAATGACCCATCTGATTGGTAGAGTGCTAACCTGGAAATGGGGAGCAGAATGAGCGTGACTGGAGTCTCTCAAAATCCGACGAAAATCTTTTAAACTGACCTTTGTTGAGCCGAAATGAAGACAACTTCAGCAACTGCACGGCCTATTTCTCGCTTAAAATGTTTTCAACTATTTTAGTACAATATGAGATTGTATTCTGAACAAGCCGCCATGACAGTATGTCTTTGAATTTCCGGAGAAAAAAGATCCATGTGATGCGTTCATCCAATCAGCTGCCGGTTTTCATTTTTTGGCCGACAATACAGATTAGTGCCGCCTGCTGTTATGGAGACGTATTACATCTCGTCTCTTCGGTGTGTTCTGAGGCATTTTTTTGACCAACTCGGGGAGACTGATTAATCCAACTGCCATTTCTGCCGACGGTTGGCCGTCTGGTTGGTGTGTAAGCAGCTTTAGGCAAGGATGCTAGTGGTGCGTCTCAGCATAGCCATCTAGTGGTAGGGGGTTTTAAACACAACATAAACATGAACCACTGTCTTACATGAATATTTTTGCACCTAAACAAAAAAAGAAAATGCAAAAAATAAATCGATATTGCGTTTTTAAAAAATCAATACAATATTGTTAAATAAAATATCGTGATACTCAAGTGTATCAATTTTATTTAATTTTTTTGATAATTGATTAATTATTTACTTACTTATCAAGTAAAAATAACCACACTAATGTTCCAACTTTCAAATGGAAAGCTTTGCAATGAAAAGCAATTTAAGATGCTATTCTGGGCACTGGAAACCTTAATTTGAAGTTGAAGATAATAATACTATACTTTTTATACACTAAAATATTAATGAATTATAAGAAATATTTGTCATAGCCTTTAAGCCTGGGGGTCATCTGTAACCCTACAATATCTTATAGTGTTATGTAATATCACCGGAAAAGGACACATTTTAAATTTGTATAGGCAAATTGTAAGGATGTCCGAGAATATACCCTAGGATACAAACTGCAAAATAGAAAAATGCTGCTACAAATGATTTATTAAATACCTCTGAATACTACTGTGAAACCATGGCAGATAAGAAATACCTTTTAAAGTAGATACAGCTGCTGCAAACTATTACAGCAGATTACTAGTGTACGATTGGTATAGGAACTTCACATCAGAGCTGTTGTCAGACTCCCAGTTTCTCTTGCCTCCATCTTTTCTCCGTCTCCCTCCCATTTCCCCCAAACCCTTCTATTTCCATTGCAAACAGACAAATGAATAATTGAATCATGATCGATTTGATTGTTTCAGGCTCAAATGTCAGGGTGTCATTTAATAGCTCCCCACCCCTTTACCCACCACTCTACCCGCCTGCTCGCCTCCTCATTTCTCTGTGGGGCCAAACAAAAGGCTTTCCTCCCTTTAATGATGATGATGAGGAGGAGGATGCCTCCCCGTCACGAATCGTGTTTACTGAAAGAATCACTGTTTGGTTTTAGCACTGATCTGTGTGTTTCACAAGTCTGTGTGTGTTTGTTCCTGTGGTGTGTTTAACTCTAACTAAATTGTGATTGTGTGTTTTTACAGTGCCTACTTATAGTACCTGTTAAGTGTGTGTGTGTGTGTGTGTGTGTGTGTGTGTGTGTGTGTGTGTGTGTGTGTGTGTGTGTGTGTGTGTGTGTGTGTGTGTGTGTGTGTGTGTGTGCGCGCGCGCGTGTGCTCTCTGTCCCTGTTGGCATTACTGCGTGTAGACCAGTCACTATGTTGTTATTTTCTTCTCTTCCTCTGCTCACAGAGAGCAAAGCAAGCCTAGCAGACAGGGGGTGGACGGAAGGAAAGAAGTAGAACAAACAAGAAAAAAAAGCAGACAGATGAGTGATGTTAAGAGAAGAAGAAGGGAAGAGAAAGATGAGGATGGAAAGCAGCAGGGGAAGTTTGGAAAAACTGAAGAAAACAAGTGATTGTCAAAGGAATTAAGAGAGGGCATGCAGAGCAGGAGGGGGGATTGAATGACAACATAGAAAAAAAACAGAGGAGTGTAAACATGAAACAAAAAAGCCTGAGGTGTACTTGCTGCATTACTGCATCAAAAACAACATGTTTGTGCAGAAAATCGAGCACATTACCGCCAGTGCCTGATTAAACTATGAATAAAATATAATTCATTGAATTATCACGATTGGTTGCTTTCCCGGTTATTTTGTAGTAACGAGTCTTTGCGGTTTACATCCAAAGCTGCAGCAAGTATTCATGCATTTTCTTCTTTGATTTTAGCTAATTAATATTTGTGGAAGGCCACGTTAAAGTACATGAAAACTACAGCAACGCACAGAAGTACAGACACCTGACTACTCTTTCCAGCAGACATTTGTAAGATTTATAAAATTCCCTCCAAGTTTATTTCTGCATTGCAATGCAATTTCTCATTGCAATGCACAGTTGCAGCAAGTATTCACATACATGAACTAATTAGTTTGGCCTGATTTATTTATTTTTTGTTAATTTGTCATGTCAGAGTGGATGGTACTGTTACAGTCATTTGACATTTTTGTGTGAATGTTTAGCCAAGATGAGAGGTTATCAGTTTGATCACTACAAAAACGAACCAGAGACATGAAAAGCATTTATATCCTGTGCATCAGAATATTTTTCACCAGGGAAGAGGTGTCAATAATAGGATCAAGTTGAATTTCTGTCAGTTTGTGAAAGTAGCAAAACAGATTAATTCTCAAATGTGGCACAATACTTACATCTTACTACTTACATACTAAATGAGAGAGAGAGAGAGAGAGAGAGAGCCTTGAGTGGTGGAAGAAGATAATGAAAAAGAGGAGCGAGAGAAAGTTGTGTGTGTGTTGGGGGGCACAATAGCCCCTGTGTTATGTGTTGAACGATGAGGAAAGAAGGGGCAGCTGGTTCACATTTCCATGGTGCAGGGAGATGGCGGCCAGCTGCACTACGGTTCTGAAGTAGCCTCTCTCACACACACGGTCACTCTGGAAATTGCTGGATTTTGCTGTTGTTGCTCTGGGTTCATTTATGAGTCAACCTGGCTATGAGCTTTGCTGCAATGCCCAGGTGACTGAGGCAGCCCCCTGGGACCTTGTTAGTGACAAACACACACACTCTCGCCATACACTCAATTCAGCCCACATTTGATATTTGGGGCACGAAGCATTCACCAAATTTTGCTGCAAAACTCTAACCATTGTTACTTTGTGTGAAAACACTTTCTGAACTTTTATTGTTCTCTAAACAAGGATGATTCTGTCTGATGCTGTCATTTCATTAACAAAGTTATGCACTGTGCTCTTAATGGCAGTTACACACCAACCAGACGGCCAGCCGTCGGCAGAAAAGCCAGTCGGACTGATCATTCTCCCGGAGTTGGTCCAAAAAGTGCCATAGAACACACCGAAGAGACGAGACTTAATACGCCTCCATAACAGCAGGTGGCGCTAATCTGTATTGTTGCCCAAAAAATGAAAACCGGCAGCTGATTGGACGAATACGTCACATGGGTTTGTTTTCTCCGGAAATTCAAAGCCAGCCAGTCATGGCGGCTCGTTCAGAATACGATCTCATATTACTAAAATAGTTCCCTGAAACATGTTTCTGAAAACATTTTAAGCGAGAAATAAGACATGGAGTTGCTGAATCTGTCTTCATTTCAGCTCAACAAAGGTCAGTTTAAAAGATTTTCGTCAGATTTTGAGAGACTGCCCTGTCTCCGACTGAACATGTCAGGTCGGCCAAAATAAATGCGGACAGCTCCTCAGACGGACGACGGCACGGAACAGACTTCTAGGGACTCCTCAGTCACCGACCTCCCCAGACTGTCCAACGGTCGATTATCGGGTTAGTCTGTCAGCGCCTTAAAGTCTTAATTGGCTTTAGGTGGATGGAACTTGCAATAAAAAAACATTTATAGTTACTTTGGCACCCTCTAGAGAATGAGATAATGGTGTAATAACAATGACAAATGTCATCATCTCATAATCTTGGAGGAAGACATGATCCACACTTTTTATTTTCTCCCCCTGCTTGTCTGTCTCCTTAGCTTCTTTTCTTTCACTTCTCTCTTTCATACTCATTTTCTTTTGCTTAAGCCTTTATCATACTCACAGTCGGCCTGCTTTTAGTGACAAATTTTGGGCTGCATGCAGGTGAAGAATTTACTTTTCTATGCCAATGAAGATTTGGATTCTGTTTATATAAGAACCTATGGTAGTGGTTATTTGAAAGAGTAGGTTACATTTATTTTTACTTCAGTTTTATTTAATAATATGTTTAAATGCTTAATGTTAGTTAGTAGGGATGCACCAAATCCAGGATTCGGCCAAGTATTGGGCTTTTTGACGGGTTCGGTTTCTGCCGAACCTTAGAATTTTTTTTCCACCGAACTGAACCCTATTCGGCTGCTGCTCGTTAGCTTACGTTAGCGTTCTAATTTCACCCACCCAACATGCCTTCTGTAGTGGAATGGCTTCGAATGACGACCAAAATCGCTTGTCTTTTGCTGTTGACGTTTACTGTTCAATATGTTGCAGTTTTACACACAAGAAAGTGAACAACTTAAGCTTGACGGACATGTTTTGCATCTAGCGTCTCACGTTCATCTCCGTAAGCTACACAACAGACAACTTCCATGCAGGCTACTTCAAAATAAAAGCACTTCCTGTGATGGTCTGCAGTAAAACTAAATTACTGTTAAACAAATAAGGTGTATATCAGCTGTAAATCAAGTACTGTAAATAATGTAAATAGTGAGTTTTAATCACACTATAATTTACCATTTGCTTTAGACTGCTTTAAACTTAACAACAGGAATTTCTTATTTAAGTGCTTTAAACAAACATTTCACAACACCTTCATCATACACTGGTTAGCGAAAATTTGCCAAACAAAATTGTCACTCATCTGGCGATAGCGATGTGCTTTCCTACGATGTGAAAAGAGCATGTAAATTCAACATTAAGTTGTTACATTTAACTATTTTAGAGGCTGTGGATGTTGTTTACTTCATTAATGTGTACTGTGTTAATGGACTGAGGATGGGAGTAGGATTCGGTATTCTGTTTCGGATTCGGCAGAATCTTAACCAGTGGATTCGGTATTCGGCTAAATCCCAAAAATCTGGATTCGGTGCATCCCTATTAGTTAGTAATGTTAATTCTGACTATACAAATCCCTTTTGTAAAGCCATTTCAGAAAAAAAAAATCGTATTCAAACATGTTAAAATATTGAGATAGTATTTTTAACTTTATTACCCAATTTTGCTACATACAAATTATGCTTTACTGAGCTGAGGATGAGCCACAATGTTAAACATATATTGTGCCAGGGGCCTAGATGGGTTTTATAGGCATTGTCTTGTTGACTCTCCAGCCGCTCATTTTGTGTCATTGTCTCTAATTTACTTTAGAGACTTTGCTGCTATAATGCCAGCAAACACTGGGCTGAAATATGGGAGGAAAGGGTAATAGAATACTGATTAATTTTATAGTACCTGTTAAGGTGTGTGTGTGTGTGTGTGTGTGTGTGTGTGTAAGGGATAAGTAGAATATACTCAGGCACATTACATAACCAAGAGAATGTACACACGTTATTCTCATTAGTGCATGTGATAGTAAAAGCCATGCTCATACACTCTCTCACACACACACACACACACACACACACACCGACAAGACATACAGACAACACACACTCATACACACAGCGTCTCTGGAGAAGACAGAGGAGGGGTGGGTTGACCAGATGGAGCAGCCTGCTTCTTGCTGAGCGAGCTTGACGACAGCTGAACAGCTTGAGGTGTACAGAGTGGCAGGCCACACACACACACAAGCATGCACACGCACACACACACACACACACACACACACACACACACACACACACACACACACACACACACGTTTCTGTAGATTTGTCATAAAGTCACACACATGTGACAGTCATGCTCGCACAAACGCATGCACTCATTTAGACATGCTCAGAGAGAACAAACGCACTCAAACTGAAATGTACACACATTCCATCATACAAGGCCTTCAATCAGGTCCTATTTACATATAATCAAGAGCTATAGTGTCACTGTCATTTTTGTCTCTCCTTCCTCCTTCCCTCCTCTCCTTCTCCATTCCTCCCTCGCTACGAATTGTGATTCTCCAGTCAGCCTATTCCCTTAGCTGTGATTAGTGGCTTTGGATTCCAGCCTGCATGCATTTCAAAGCCTGGAGGCTTTGGAAAACCAGCCGTCTTTTTCAGTCCAATAAAGAACGGCGAGTGAGGGTGATCCAAATATGCAAGGCGAACAAGCGAACGAGTTGTACACAACTCTTATGGTGAATAAGCAAAACAAATAGAAACATAAAAAGCAAGGGGGAAAATGGGCCTCACAGTTGAATGAAAGCCAGCACTCTGCCTGGCGCCAAGAAGATGAGCAGCTTGTTGGTACGGCAGCCTGTCATGGATGTCACCGTTTTATGCTCCTTCTCAATTTTTGTTCACTCTGTCGCTCTTTTCCCACAATAAATTGCCCCGGCGTTTGTGTCATTGGAACTCTTTAATATTTCCTCAGTTTTTATTTTTATTTTTTTTACATCTCCCGACCTGATGTTTTAATTCCGTGCTGTTGATAAGCCTGTAGAGGCAAGTTGCCACTTTGTTGCAAAGCCTCTATCCCATATATCAGAAGCCTGATGTTTTCATTCCACCTCTTACACAACACTGTATCAACTGATGTCACTGTGTTCCTCACTCTGACTGGAAATGTGTGTTAAAGAAATTCAAGCTTATCTACGTAGCATTTCAGCACAAGCATGTTTTGAAATACTGAACAGATGCAGCAGTCAGCAGGAAAACATGTTACTAATTACAAAAGTAATACCTTTCCCCACCTTCTGCATACAATGGCCATAAAGGAGTATACCAGTGATCATTTGATTCCTTGGCAAATACCCACCATGGAAAATGGCCACTGGGTGTGCTCTACACTTGGGAACTGGCCGTGGCTTGGCGTCTACCACAGTTTTGTGTTTACCTTCTAATAGCCCCTTAAGGGAATGCAGGCTGTGGACCTCTTGTTCAAAAAAAAGAGCTAAGCACATAATGGGCGACACCAGTGCCCAAAACCAAGAGAAGTAAAAACTCTTATCAAGTCTAAAACAATAGAAAATCTGTAGAGAGACTTGACATAAAACTGAGACCAAGCTTGAGCCTGGTTATGGATTACATTGCAAACAACATGGTAGTCCATAGCTGGATTACAATAGTAAAACATCTATAATGTAGCTTAGGGGCTTCTTCCATCCCATGAGGCCAAGATTCTGTCGGCTGTCTTTGGCTGGCGTAGTGTAAATCACTGAAACTGAAAGGTTTCTGGTTTAATCCTGACACAGGAGGGTTTGTTTGAGCCCCCAGCTGCTGATTTAAGGGCAGCAGGAATTACAGTACCAACCATCACTGCCAGTATGCTCTTGAGCTAAGTGCTCAATGCCTAAAATGCTATATGAAGCACTGACAATGCAGTGTGAGCTCTTGCAAGACGTTGCGTTCTTACAGCCTCTTCAAGTATACATTGTTCTTGGCAGTGGCTTCACAGCCTTGACTGGGCCTAATATGATACATTCATCCGTCTCCATTAAGTCTGTAAACCCCCCATCCCTGTCAGACTCATCCGCCGATCAGACTCCGCTGCTCTGGATGTGGTTTGCGGCTGGTGTCTCTGAGCATGTTCTCTCTTACTTTATGATTATGTATGTAAACAAGATCTGTCTTTCTCTCTTTCCTTTTGTCTACTTCCAACCCCCCCCAACCATGTGTACATATGTGTGTGTGTTTGTGTGGATCCATGACACATTCTTTCCTTCTTTGCTCCTCACTCCACACAGTGTGGCACACAGAACAACAATACACAGCATGGGTGTGCAAAGTGCTAAAATGACAAACACACAGAGGAAATAAAAGACAGCGAGACGGGGAGAAAGGGGTCTTGTTTATGCATTAGTTGCAGGACTTAAAAGCCCCCTCACCCACTCCATCACCACTTAAAATCAGCGTGGGTACTGCAGGCAGAAAAACAAACAAACCCGCCAGCCATCCCATCTCTACTGGGGTGTTGCTGTTTTGAATATTGCAGAATAAATTTGCCTTTGTGTTCCGAAGTCTCCTAAATATGACATTTTATATGCATATGTTGAGTGTGACTGGTGTAAAAAAAACATTTCGTACACATTCTCAAAACTAAATCGGGCAGGGATGGATGGCTATAGTTAGCAGTAACCTGCTGTGAAGGAATTTGTGGTGTAAAAAAGAGGATTTAAAGAGGTTTTTGTAGACACACTGAAGTGGATGTGTGTGAGAAAGCATTGAACATGCATCTCAGAGGCCATACATGTGTGACCACTGTACTTTACTGTGTGCCTTTTCTTATTTTTTGTGTGTGTGTGTGTGTGTGTGTGTGTGTGTGAAAGAGAGCAGGTTTTGTGGAAACTCCATCATGTTCATTATCACTGCCTTTCTCCTGGCTTTTGCCCACTTGCATACCCGTAGTCCACAATAACCTTCTGTCTGAGGCACAAACAAACTCTTTATTCTGGTGGGTGGGAGGAAAGTAAGGCCAGTTCACAACACTGGCTCTGTGTTTCAATAATTTATTGTGGAGGAATACATTAATATGGATCATGCCACATTATTACCTCCCACTGAAATTCCCTTTCTCAAAATATTTTTTATCCTAAATACCCTCATATGGCAAGCTACTGTGTGCTGACGTGACTGTCCATGGTGATTTCCTTTTTCTTTTTAGCATGGTGAAGACTTGCCATGATCATGAAACTTAATTATCACTGTCAGATTGTGATTATAACTTCTATTTATGTTTAAATGCAATGTAGATGCAGATTTAGATTCCTCCCCTGTAATGTGTTGCTCATATCCTTTTGCTTGAAAGGGTGTGTTTTAGTGATCCCTGCCTCACTTGTCTTTGTTATGTTGTGCAAAGTCAGTGTTCAGTCAGTCTTTTTTTCTTTAATTATCTGGTTTGCTGAACCACACATATATGAAAGCAAGGCTCGGGTTTTAAGTAGAAAGTCCAGAGTCAAAGTGTCACATTTGCTGCTGTCTGTTCCGTGAGCCTTTTTTAAAGTGGTTGTAAAGAACAGTTGTCTTTCCCAGGCTTTCAGTGGTAGTGCTGGTGGTGGGACGGTGATGGGTGGACTGACAGGCAGAAAGACAGAGTGTGGGTCAACCTCGCCATCTGTCTCTGCTCTTTACAATGCTGTGTGATTGACAGGGGTACAGACACTGCCCTAACATCCATCCCAAACAGGATCTAACCACAGCCTGCTGCACACAGAGTTGCACAACACTAATTGCTATGGTAGCATGTTTATCTTCTTTCTTGTACATTGAACCATATAATTAGATCCAACCACTTTAATCAAGCACAGTAAACATGCAGCAATTGAATGTCATTTTGAAAATAAGTGCAAAGACATACTAACTAAAATATTATGTATAAGCAACTTAATTCCAAGTGGTGTCTTGTGTATGTCTACTGCAGCACTTGCTGGCTTGATGGTGACAGGGATGTACATTTTGACATCAATCATTTTCATGGTCACTCTTAGTCAATAGTCAGATAGTGACACAAATAAGTGCAAATTAAAATACACCTTCCCCAATCACACATGGAACAAGTAAAATAATAGAAACTCTGGCTACCACAGTGAAATAATAAATTCTTAATACAAAATACTACTTAGCCAGCTGATGGGCTTTAGCCCAGTTTCAGAGGCAAACTACCAGGATTAACTCCCTTTTCAATTAACTCCCTAAAAAAAGAGCCTGAAAAAGATGAACACCCTTGATGAAGAGTGGGTTTGTTATCGTTAGAGCCAATAGAGATCCCCCCCCTGCGTGTTCCTATATCAGTGTGCCTTTTGTATGTGAATGCAAAGACATACAGGATTAATCAAAAAGCTGCCAGGACAAAAGGAGCCTAAGATATGAGCCCTGAAAAAGCAGCCTTGCTTCGGCAAAGGTTGCAGGCTCATATTATATGCAACTGAATGATTGCTGCCAAAGCAGGTGAAAATTATATTCTAAAACCTGAGCTTGAAAAGGCACAGAATTGACCTAATTTAATGGATGCTGCTGGCTGAGGGGCATATCTGCATTCAAAATAAAATGTAAAGGAATTCTACTCTTAGAAATGTATTGTATTATCAAATCAAGCTCCCAGGCTCTGTGGTAGAATATTCTTCTCCTATCATCTGATATGCTGAATTTATAGTGCAAATACTACAGTTTAGCACTATATAGCACACATAATGTCCTTTTATATTTACATGACAAGCACTTAGTTATTACACTGAGCTCTGTTACTCTGTAGTTTTGTTTCAGAAAAAAAAGATTTGCACTCAATGTTCATTTTCCTTATAAAAAAAAAGAGTTTTCATTTAGATTTTTAAACTTTTTAAAGCAACGGGCCAAAAATAGCTCCAGTTTTACTCGTTTGTGAATTTTCTTAACATGCCAGCAGTCATTTTGTTGTGTAGGTGTCACCGTTTTTCAAATGGTATATATCTCAGTTTGGAAATGAAACTTCTCAAACCACACAGCAAATGTTTCACGGTGAGCTCTGCCAATTACACAGAGGAGTTTTGGAGACATTTTCTAAACACCCTGGTCTGCCAGTCTTACCCTCCTCCGCCTCCTCCTCGATCACTTAGAATAATCTCATTCCCCCCATGCGCATCCCATTTCTAAAATGAATATGAAGTGTTCTTCAACTCTCCCAGCCTCCCTTCAAAAACTTCTCCCCCCCCATCCTGTGGCAATTTTTAAAGGCTGTTCAAGCCTTTGGCTAGTCACTGCGATGCTTGTCAGACTCTTATTGGCAGAGGGCCAAAAGCTGGTGTCACCCAACCTACCCCTCCTTTACCCAGTTTTCCTAACCACCACAGTCACTCTTGCAGACACACAAACATACACACCACATCCCCAGCCAACTGTCCCTTTACAGTCTCACTGCCTGTCTCACCTCCCTTCTCCAGCTTCGAACTGTGACCTGCACTTTGTCCTATAATTAAATGCCTCCTCTATATATAACATGTAGGGCTCTTCCCAGACTCTTCCAAGCCCAGTTGATCACAGGCCATCACAGACAGTGCCACCTGTAACCTTTGGCCATTACAATCTGTGGAAGCCAGTGCGACAGACCAGGAGAGGCTGAAAATGAAAAAAAATAGTGTTCCTTTGTGTGTGTTTGTGTGTGTATTCGTCTGCCAACTTGTGGCGTCACAGTATGGCGAGGTTACACAGGAGCCAAATAGTGTGTCACCCCTTGGTGGTAAACAAAATGGCTGTGCAATAAAGTCCGCATTTAGGAGGTCAGTTTGCTGCCCAAGCCTCCCAGCTGCCAATCCGTTCGCCCCCGCTGCACGACCCTGGTGCTTGCTGCTGTGCACTCAACCTCAACCAAGGTGGATTTCAGCTAAAAGCCTCACAGCCCTGGATGTTTATTGGAAGGACAGTGCAGCCTCATAATGCTCTGAGTAAACCCATTTCCGCTGATCGAACTCAGGGCAACACCTGGAGAAAAAAGTTGAAGATTCAATGGGCTTCTGGTAATTTGGTCTCAAATCTTTTTGTAAACCCCCAGTTCCTTTAGGAGGCACTCTATCATTTTTTCAAAAAGCTATGAAGGTTGCCTGAACATTGATCAGACAACCTCACACAACACAATTTTGAGTCTTGGACTGACCCATAAAACTTTAATTTTCAGCATTTCTTTGCAGCAAAATCTCTTTTTAAAAGTCACACTGGAACTCAAAAGGCTCATAATATCCCTTGGAAAGGTTATGGTGCTCCCAGGGGGGGTAGCATATGGCTGGCACAAGGTGTCTCCGAGGTGTCAAGCACCATTTCTGGGTATGGGAGGTTGGGAAAAGTTGAGGGCAAAGGCTCATGGGAAAGCTACTCCAAGGAGAGGTTGCTAGGGCAGGGCGTTCCACAATCTCTTACTGAGGTCACGGCAGCGCAGTTCTCCCTACCTATGCAAACAACCTTCACTTTAAGCATAAAAGGGTGCTGATGTGTTGCCATAACATCCAAAGCATCCAAAGACCAAAGACATGTGAGTGGTATGTACTGGAGACTCTAAATTGCCCGTAATTGAGAATATGAGTGTCTCTGCAAAATTCCTTATGTTACAGTTTCCTGAACATTCTGTATTTTAATTGATGATGACATTATTGTACCCCTTTCGCTGGTTCTGATTTTTGTACCTAATATCAAACATGCAGGGTCACATTTGTTGTCGGAACAGTTTGGCTCTGATCTCTGCACACCTTACTTACTACCTGTTGCATGAGTGCAGTTTATTCTACTGTTGCATTTAATGTAAGTCAAAGCTTAAAGTTTAAAATATTAATGTTACAGACAATATTTTGCAACATGTATGAATATGTTTTCCCCCGTGGAAGCTCTTCTCCTTCCACTGGGGCTTCCCTACACACGATAGCTACTGACAGGTGCGCCTTGTTTTCCTCTGACACAGATCTCTTAGGATTGAGTGGATGGCAACGAAAGAGTGAAGCTGGGAGGTAGATACACACTGGGGCATTTACATAATAGTTCTGCAGTTCCATGCAAATTCATGTGATTCCCTACCAAACATCTGCAATGCAAGCATAGTTTAGTATGCATGAGTTTCAGGGGGGAAGGGAAAGAGAGAGAGCGAAGTTATGAGAGGAGGGATGGAGAAAAAGAAAACTGAGATGGAGGATTTGAAGGACGACTAGTTTAATCAGGGGGGTATTTTTAGAACCTATAAACCTTTCTTCACACACACACTTTTAAATAGCAAATGCACCTGTGCTCATCTATGCGCCCATGGGCGTGCTGGTCTTACAGGGAGGTGTGTTCAGGTGCATTCTTGGCGTATTGCTATCTTGAAGCAGCGGAAATTGATCGTGCCATTGACCAACAAAAACCTGGTCTAAAGTCAATAACGCAGCATTTCATTGTTATTTTAACAGTGCATTAGTAAAATGCACCTAGGCTCGTGCACAGAGCGCGCACACTATGCTTGTTACACACACACACAGGGAAGCGCAGCAGCACACAAACATGCAAAAGATGAAAAATAAAAATATTATAAGTGAAATAGTATCATGATATGATCTGCTCGCGCACTTTCGCTTCACGCACGAGCAGATCAGTTTCTTCTCCTGAAAACCTCTCCTTCCTGCTTAGCAAATCCACCATCATAATAGCAATGCGCCAAGGTACAAACGCGCCTGGCTTTTTTAAAGGGAATGGGAGATGACACTACGATTGGTTTATTGCATGTTACGCCCATAACACACCTATGATTAATTAAGACACTAAGTACAACCCTTTTGAACCATGCGCCTAGCACACACTTTTTTCCCTCGCCGTTAAACTAGGAAAAGTGCATTCGTACACGCCCTGCGCCAGACTCTTCACGCCCTGTGCATAGATCATTAAAATAGGGCCCCTTTGGTTTTCCTTTTTTGTTCTTATGGTGAATTTTGCTTTAAGATGTAGCCAGTATTCTAATGCAGAAAGCTGGGTGCAGTGAGCGAGAGAGAGAGCAAGAGAGATTGAGAGAGAAGGAGGGAGGGAAACCTTACCAATGACACATGGAATCAATACTGTTAGGAATTCAGCATGGTGAAAAACAGATGGTTGCTATAGACTTGTTTTATAGCTGAGGTTGGGGGGTGTCAGTGTCGGTGTGTGTCTGTGTATAGCTCTGCTTCTCACAGACATGCATACATAAATATATGGGCACATAAATAAGTTCGCTCTAAATTATTACATACTTATATGCCAAATGCACACATAAAAAAGCAAAAAACAAATATAAAATCAACTGCACCCATATGCAAATGTAACTACTTCAAATAGAAAGTACTATATGTACATATTTATGCAAACAAAAATACATGTTATGTCTCATACATTTATAAAAACATACATACTTGCACAAACTTAAACATGGACAAAATTGTTTACAGAGGCACAAATACATGAGCACAAACCTATACATACAACATACAAACAACCTAGTCATAACACATACTACAATGTACACACCCCTACAAACTAAATGGACCTGCATCTTATGTGTATTGTTGGTCTTCTGAATGGTATGAATCAAAGAATGGCAGTAAAGGAGTTGAGGTAAAAGCTTGTAACTCGTGGCTGATGCATTAAAACTTCATCTAAGGTAAAAGACTGCAGCCGGAGAGATGGGCTGAAGGCTGAACATAAACAGCAGATAGCAGAGTTTAGAGGAGGCCACGAACAAGGCAGCATTTGCTGGAAAATTTTATTTTTCCATCATCCTACAACAGAAAACCACACAATTGACTCATTATTGTTGTCTTTTAAATCAAAAATCGATGAGGGAGTGATTTCATGTCATTCTTGTGGATTTAATGTTAACCAAAACATTTTTAAATCCACACAATATTGTCTTAGAAGATTAAATTGATCTTTTTTCCAGAGTGTTTCCCCCCCCCCCACATATACCCTTTTTGGGGGGGAATGCTGCATTGTGAGATCCAATCACCACACCTTTAGTTATCAGAACAACTGCAGCGCTGCATAATTTTGCCCAATTTTCCAGATGTGGAGACTGGAGCAAGTGTTGCTTGCCTGAAACATATACTGTACATACACATAAAATTACACAGCAACCAGGCTCTTGTGCAGTTTGGAAAGTCAGAACACTGAGCATCTATATTAGCTGGCTAGCTAAGCTAGCATTTTGGCCATTTATATCGACCATCCATTAACCACAACAACACTGGATTACTTGTCACGAACAAATATGTTCAGAGTTGTGTACGTAGTCATCTATTGCATCTCATTTTTCTTCAATGAAAAAGGTAACGCGTTGGTGGAATGATATTCTCAGTTTTCTGATTTTGGAGACACCTTTGCCCTTCTCTTCAACACAAACATTTACATAGCTTCCCTAAGTAATTACTAACTTTGATTTAAAAATGAGTTAGATTTGCCAAAGTGGCCCTTACGTGAGTGGCATTAGTTGTATTTTAGAGTCATTTAAACTGACTTTTGTTGTAGGCTGGAGGCATTGAACAAGAACACTGATGTTTAGTTATTAGTGGCCCTTGTTGCAAATAATTTACCCATTGTAAAAACTCTATCTACATAGGCCTCAGCTCATTTCACACGACCTGTGTGCTCTTAATAGAAATAATAATAGTTAATCATAATTGTCTTTGGCTGGACATTTCATTCACATTAGCTGCTTAAGTCCCAGAAGGTTTAATCTCTTAGAAAGTGAATCAAACTTAAGCAGCTTTTTGTGGTAGATTGACCTTGTCTTTGCAGAGGCCATGTTGAGCTACCAGCACGACTCAACCTGATTCTGTACAGTTCTGAATAGGCAAAAAACTTGTTCTTACAACATTTAGCAAATTTGAAATAATCAGATGTTTTTGTGCAGTAGTTTAAGATATTGTTTTAGTTTTGTAACCTGGGAAATAATGTCTTAGAAATTGGATTTTCTAAAAGATACTTTACTCTTGCATAACATTAGACAGATTTGTTTAAGGCAATTCGCTACAACCTCCTCAAAGTTGCTCACAGGGTAGAGGGACCAATACCTATCCTTGGAGAATAACAACCTCCCTGCCCCGGCTGCAGCAGGGAGTCACTGTAAACAGGGCCTGCCAGAGAGTCCTGGAGCCAAAATGTAGATGTTGTTGACACACACACTCTAGAAACCAAACAATGCATTAATGCATGAAAAATGTACTCCTGCATAAAGTCCTGTCCAACTTTGTTTTTTTTCCTGACTAGACAAAGATAAAACATTATTCTTTTTGAAGTTCTAGACATCAAAAACACTGTTTTGATCATCAAGCCCAACTAAATTGATGGTGTTTTAAGTGTGTGTGTGTGTGTGTGTGTGTGTGTGTGTGTATGTGTGTGTAATGGGCTTACTGTTTACCTCCTAAAAGGGATTATTAATGTGGTCCCTCAGGTCATCAGTAGTTGTTTTTCTCCTCACGAATACAACTTCACATATTTGCAGAGTATTTGTGTGGGAAGAGCTATCTGTAACAGTACAGTGTTTGTATGAGTGGAGAGAAATGGCTTGGTGTATTAAAGTCACTAGTCTAATCTCTTCTCGAGAAATGATACTGTATACTTACAAGGGCTCGACTGATAACTATTTTTTCAAGGCCGATACCGATTATTATTATTAGTTAATGAAACCGATAACCGATATTTGGAACCGATGTGCATATACAGTGGAAATTAAAAAATTGAAGTTACAAAATCCAAAAGAATTTATTTTTTTTCCTTTTTAAGGATTTATTTATTAAATTAGAAACTTTCAAAACCAAAGCAGAGGGACAGACACAGAGCTGTATCGGAGCCAAAGTAGCGCACTTTTTAATTAACTTTATCGGTTATCAGGCAAAAATCCTGATACAGATAATCTACAAACTGCCAACAAGTCTATCGCTAATACTTACCTGTACCTTCATTCACTTTGTAGGATTCACTGTGTCCTTTTTAATGTTTCTTGGCCCATTGTGGCATATGTGTAGCTGTGCATGTCTATGCACACAATTTATATATTTTGGTCCTGGTCTCATTTCATGCTTATGGCGCACATTTCCATCTCCCCTGCCCTTCGCTGCCTTTCTCAAGCTCAGTAATCAAATGCATTAGTATCAATATTGCATTGGGAAATGAGCCAAATTTAAAGCTTGACCATGTCAATGTGAGAGTCCCTGTGACTGCCACCACTCAGTTGAATTTGTGCTGGGTCTTTGGCTGTAATTACTGGAGCCTGGCAACTGGTTAATATCTGGAGTGATGGCCAGATATTAAAAAAGATATTTCTAGCTAAAAATATATTCATTGCCCATCAGTGGGAATAACCTAGAATTTATTGGATAGACTTTGTCACAGTCAGGCACACATTGTATTTCTTTACATGCATTTGCTTAAAGCTGTTTTGAGTATTAAATGCTACATATTTTAATTCCACCTGATGGCAGAAAGCCTTGCGACAGTTATGTCTAATAAGTAAAATAATGTATGACTTACATATTAGCAAATACTGAACAACATTGGCTTCCCATTGGGATTGCACTTGATGAATGTAAGTCATTTTTCACTCACCTTTTTATATCTGGTTTAGTGGACCAGCTTCTGGGAAAAGTACACTCAACTTGCTGCCATACAACTAATCTTCTTATGGTAACACTTGGGAGTTGTAAGTTAAGTACTTTACTACAGGGCAACTTTATAATACCATTGCCCTGTAAATTGTGCTACTAAGAATTTGATGATGCAGCTCCGTTGTCACAGGATTGCTGCTAATGATTCCCCCCCTCATTACAAAGGCCAGCGGGTCAGCAAAAGGTGGTTTGGTGTGTTAGTATATACTATTAAGTTACTGTTGCCAGTGGTGGCAAATGAGTAGGTAATGCTTTTACTTTTCCAACGCTTATCTTGTGCAAGCTTACCAATCACTACATTTTGCTAATTACCAGTAGCTAGATTTCCCTAAGAAATTAGTAAATTGTTGCAGTCGTCCTAGTTACATTGAAGTACGCAACACATGACCATTAGCAGTTTCCTCTCGATCACAGCCTACGATGTGGAACCAGCTGAGGTAATGGTTTATCAATCGATCTGCCTCTCTGATAGCATTGCCAGAATGCTAAATATTTTCTCGTTCCTCTGCCCATTTTGAGAGGCAAAGTGATGACTACTTTTAGCCAGAGTTGACAGGTTTTCCCATGGAGGTGTGAATAACAGGACAAACTGCTGTGCTTTTTATATCATGTCTTACTTTTAAGCTAATAGTTGCTTCAGCAACATGTTGGCATCTCTGTTTAGAGTTGCCTTTGCTGTTAGGGTTAAAACTTTGCTTTGGTGAGGTTTTAGCCTTTCCCTGTCCCTGAGGGATTCATAAAGACTATGTGTATGTGTACTATGTGTAATATGTATCTTCTTTTTATGCATCTTTATCTATTCTTATTTTTTTATTCACAGTTCGGAAAAGGCAGCGGTAAGCTGTGTAGACAGTGTCTATGGTTGAACTGGAGCCCACACTTGGCCTTAGGTTATGTTTGACGAGGCCGTTCAACAACAATAGCTGTTGTAATTGTGTTTTGAAGTTTGTATAGCAACCAGAGGTGGAGATAGAAAGCCATGCCCTAAAGGGAGGGCCATAAATCATAACCAAGGCACTTTGTGAGCATAGATAGAGTAATTCCCCACAGGCACGGCAAGATTCCCTCTACCTCCACCAATGTTTACAGTCAGAACAATAGGGGCATCATTCAGAGGTCTCCTAGATAATTTGATACTCACTCATTCTCTTTATTCATGTTTCTGTATTTCCCTCAGTTCTCATTAATGACATCACCTGCCATCCAGGCCAAGAAAAAGGGGAGAAAAAAAGAAGAAGAACAAGCAAGAACACACATGTTGGTCGTGTGTAGTATTGTGTTGAAAGATGAGCTCTTGAAAGACAAATTTTTATTCTGGCAAGGCATCGCCACAAAAGACCTATTGTTGATCTATCCCTTTGTGTTTTTGTAAGTGCACGTTCTTGAATTTCTCTGTTTGAAGTTCAGATGTGAAGAATGGGAGTGTTTTCAGAGGCCAGTAGCTGTATACTGTGTGTTTGTGTCATAAATGGGGCTTGCTGCATGCGTTTGTGGTTTATTTTAAGTGTGCCTGCTGCTGCATTTGTCTTTTTGGTTTCATTTCGCCAGTTGAAGAGCTTGGTCCAGTAGCTGTGAACGGTGGGGCGCTTGTATATGCCTGCTGTCTGAGGTTACGTTGCAAATAGCTGTGGTTGTCTGCCTATCCCACAAGGCTTCAGTCACATACGTAGCCCTGTAAAGCAGCTTTGTATATTAACCTTTCAACTCTGACAACTTAGCAGCTTGACATAGCTGACATAATCACTAATTTTTTGAGAAAGGTGATTTATTTTTTTTTTTTACAGCCAACGTACCACCATAGTGGGTTAGTCAGTGTTGCTCCCATTTCTACTCCAAATAACCTATTATTGTTTTTTATATATATATATATATAAAATTATCTAAGTCAGGCAGTTTATAAATACTAACTGTATATCCCTCCATTCCATTGGTGTAGTTTGCCTGTAAAGTTGTCTGTCTTAGACTATACTTCTGATCCTGATTGTATCTGCATGGTAGAGATTGTAACGGTCAGTCAGTTAACCTTGTTTTTAAATGACATTGATTCACATTTCAGACACTGACACTCATGTCAAAAGTAACTCCCAGTGAGTTAGCAGGTAAGGATTTTATGAAGTGTTCAGGGACAGTTTGAAAGTGGATGTTTCATGGTTCAAAACTGTAAACATTTGTTGACAGAATATTATCTTTAACCTTGAGGTTACCCAGAAAAAAAGTTCCACGATAAACTGAACACTGTCTGCACAGTTTGTACTATATAGTGCCCTGTTAACCACCCAGTGTGCAGGTAATTAATCTCACTTCTAGAGAGTCGCCCTCGCCCCTCGTGTGGGCTCAGCTGAGTAGCAGCATCCCTCCAGCTGAGAGTTCAGTGTCTTGCACAAGGACACTAAAGCAGATCAGATGCACCTGGGTCCTGTCATCTGGGTCCTCTGAGAAGGAACAGTTTTGTGTTTACAGCTCGATTGCTGACACAGACATTGCTTTCATCAAGAAATTGACAAACTCATTAAATTCAAGTCGTGGATGTCTCTCACGTCTCTTTCTTTATCTCTTTCTTCACGTCTTTTTAATTAAAGAGTGTGTGTACCCACTTGGTGGTGGCTCTGTGCTGCACCAGACATCAATGAGAGGTGTGTGTGTGTGGTGGGAGGCTACCCTAGTCCTTCTGTGTAGCTTGGGGGATTAATGGCAATTTGACTAAACCAAAGAGACGGTGCCTGGAATATCGTTGGGTGCCTTTGTAATTACTAGGCATTGAGATAAGCAAACAACGACAAGATCCGGCGATTAGGAAAGAAAAAAAAAAGGAAAGAAAACAATGACTCCCCTGCTAATTAAGGGATGTGAGGGGACCCTGGTTGAGAGATGGGGAGGTTACAAGGTTTGGGGTATGTGACATTTTGCTTCTAGTAGCATCACCAGCACCCTATTATCTTCCTTCCATTTATCAGCAGCAATGAGAGGTTGTGGAAAGCACAGCTGAGTGGCCTAGTCTGTTTTTTGTTTTTTTAAATCAAAATGATAGATAGATAGATAGATAGATAGATAGATAGATAGATAGATTGATTTTTATTGATCTCAAAATGGGAAATTACAGTGTTACAGCAGCAAAATATCAGACACACAGCACACATACAGAATATACATGAAATAATAGGATACATGAAATAGTAATATGGGCAGTCCTTCACCTTTTCTCTGCAAGTGGCAAAAGGCATCCTGTCAAATTCTCAAAAGTAATACATAGTATAGTTTGGCACCATTTTATTGAGGCATTATTTTCCCATGTAGAACTGTTGCAACAATCAAACTATTATATTGTTTTCCCTCATTGTCCCAGAATGTAAATGCTAATTGGTCATGTTTCTTATGTGCGTAAAAATGTATTGTGTCTGTGTTTGGCGCTATGATTGTGGATTGTGGAAAAACAGTATGAATGTCATATTTTTTGGGATAAAAAAAAAAAGAAAAAAAAGGGAATTACAAAAATATCTAATTTTTCCGTCTTTCTTCCTGTCGTTTTGCAGAGTGCCAAGCCGTCCTGCGTGAAGATCCCAACCTTCCCTGCGCAGTCGGGGCCTCGGCTCTCCAGCCAGGTCAAAGACCAGTCCCACCCCACCCCTCCCTGCCCCCCCCCCCCTTCCCTACTAGAGCCAAGATGGCCACCAGCGGTGCCCCTCGCCTCTCCTTGCCACTCCTGTTGCCTGCCACCACTCTGCTGCTATCACTGCTGCTCACCGGCTCCCACGCCTTATGTAAGTATCAGGATTCTGACGGGAGAACATTTCCTTCCTGGAGCCTTTCATAGGGATAGTTCAGCTGCTCTTTGCTACTGTCGGTTTGCTTTTGGTGAACATGCAAAGGCATGTATTACTATCTCAAATTGTTGATACCTCATCTTGGAAAGGCTGTCTTCATCTCCAAAATATATGTTGTTTATAGGATGTCTCTGCTTCTGCCTTTAAGAAAATAAGAATTTCAATACAATTGTAAGAGCTAGGTTTGACTTATAATTGTAAGTGGTATTCTTACATCTGCATTTGTATATGCAATATACTTAATAATGAGTGAGCATGTAGGGCCTCCATGATTTTGCTCAAAGGCTACAGGGATATGTAGCTGTTGATAGACAAGTTCCCTTTTGAAAAGTCTGAACATTTTAAAATAATGGATGTCTCAAAATATTTACCATTAGGACGGATGCCTGTCCGTAAAAATCATCCTCCATAATCTCTGGCCAACCAGTTCAGCATAAAGAGCCACAAAAAAACACGCGCCATAGCAAAAAGCCACACAACACATGCACGTCCATATTACAACAGTGACTTCCAGATCTAATGAAAGTCATAATACATAGCAGTTTTCATAGTTTTTTTTTTTCTTACTTAGATTGACTGACAGTCTTTGTTATCCACAATCCTTTTTAGGTCTGGTTGTACTCTGTTGTGGCCACTCTTTCACTCATTTTTCACTAGAGGGGCTTTCAAACAATCTGCAGTAAAAGGGTTAATGAGGAAGGTGATCTGTGGCCGCTTTTTTTCCTCAGGTTGCAGAATCTGTCCATAAAAAAAAACTCTGCTGCATTATTTTTTATTTTAAAATAATTGGCAAATGCATCATTCAAATGCTTTTTTTTTTTTTTTTTTTTTTAAACTTATCTGAAATGTTTCTAAAAGTAAAAAAAAATCTACCAATAACACAGCCTCCAGCCACACAGTAAGAGCCTCAAAGGAGCAGGCAAAGATCCGCATGTGGCTCAAGAGCCACAGGTTTGCCACCCCTGCTCTACTTATTAGCAAGATGCTATATGCAAATAAACTGCAAAGCTAGATTAAGTTTGCAAAGACATAATGAAATGAGGAATTTCTAAACAAAGAGACATAATCAATAAAAAATGTGAGCAAGATAATAAAAATTAATTACAATTTAAAAATGTCATCAGGCCGAGCCAATGCGACATTTTAGACATACTGCTCCACAGTGTAGGTGCCCCCACTGAAATTTTTTCTGAGGAGATTTGCGAGAGAGATTGCATTTTTTGCCTTGTTCCATCTGTCTGTCTTTTCATTTGTCTGAGTTTCTGACATTCAGTGAGTGTGTTTTCGGTGGTTCAAGATAACATGAGAAGGACTTGATTTTTCTCATGTTGCAACAGAGCTGTCTACTTTTGATTGCATGGTTGTTTGAGTGTCTGTTAGTATAATTTGAATGCCTTTCAGCTCAGCTGAAAACATCTGAAAGTGCACTCAGACAGATGTCAAACAAATGTCTTTGTTCTCTTCCTTTTTTTTCGCTGACTGCAAGGCCACACGCTCGTTTTCAGAGTGAGAGGAACGCAAAGGCTTAACATGTTGCATAATGAAGACAAAGTTTGTTGCATCTTCTCGTCTTCAGTTTAATGGAAGATTCACTATGTTAGACCTCAGTTTTCCACCTCCACTTGAACTTATTCACAGCCTTTGTTTGCTCCCCCTGGTTTAAATAACATGCAGTGCAGTCTGCTTCATCATTGATGGAAATTAGCTTTCCCCCACTCTCTTGCCCGCTCTCTCTTCACGCACACACACACACACACACACACACACACACACACACACACACACACACACACTTACAAATACACTAACAGCAGGGCTCTCTCCCCATCTGTCAGTATCTGCCAGTCTTTGTCTGCTCTGCCTGTGAATATGATCGCTGTTTTTGTTGAGCTCTCTCTGTCTGTCTCATTGTCTCTTGCTCATGTTCACACGTTTTTTTGTTTTTTTTCTTGTCTATCCCCCTCCTTAACACACACACACACACACACACACACACACACACACACACACACACACACACACACACACACACACACACACACACACACACACACACACACACACTACCCACTGTTCTGTCTCATCTCTTTTTGGGGCCACACACACACACTACCCACTGTTCTGTCTCATCTCTTTTTGGGGCCACACAGAATTGCCCCACAATTATGTCTGGAAATATATGCACACACTTACAGTCCAGCTTCTTTTGCTCTCTCTGATTGTCTTTCACACCCACATGCGCACACACACAGAGACACACCCACACGCACACATGAATACACTAAGCCCAGTGGTGCAGTTGTCCAATTATATTCACTCCCACCTGGTGGACTGAGAGCATTGAGGAGGGAGGGGGGGCGGGGGGGACAAAGACACAAACCCCCACCTCGTATCAACACTTACCAGGCTCTCACAACGCACACACCCACAATCAGTGGATGCCACCCTTTTGCAGAAAAGCCCAGCTGAAAGCATGATGTCATTCCTTCCTCTCACATCCTCCCTCCCTCTCTCTCTCTCTCCCTCTCTCTCTCTCTCTCTCTCTCTCTCTCTCTCTGCCCTCCATCCCTTCCATTTAAACTCATAAATCACAGTGAGAAGGAGACATTTCTAATCAAAAGAGAAATAAAGATGGCTTAATAAATCCGCTACCCCAACCGTAATAATGCTTGGCTCCCTGTTTGTGTACGTGTCATATCTGCATGTTTGCATGGAATTTTGCATGTAGGCGCACACACGTGTGTGTGTGTGTGTGTGTGTGTGTGTGTGTGTGTGTGTGTGTGCGAAGGCTGCATTATACGTGCGTTATATGTGTTAGGTGTCACCTGAGCTTTATCATAGGTGGCTATAACATATTTAGCAAGTAGATCTATACATTTGGTCATAGCACAGCTATAAAATAAGATGGTAGTGCCTTTTGTTTATTTTATTTATACGAAAAACCCAGTAATTGTGTAAACATGTACTATTCATGTAATTGTGTAAACATGTACTATTCATATATATTTTTTTTGTTTTTACCTTTTAGCTCAAATGCCTCACCCAAGAGTCCATAAATAACATATACATTTGTAATGTAGACACCCAGAGACATTTCTAGCAACAATAAAGATAAAGACCAAACCATCAAGTTATCACCATATGTGTGCATCCATGTTTTGTTTTGTTTTTTGCTCCAAAACAATTGCCAACAAGTATATTCTTTACTTTTTTCATAAAACATTATTAAAGTTAATTTCTATCATTGGGCATTAACTGGCACTCGTTTTAAAAGTGGAAATCAAATCAACTATTTATAGAATTGATCCAAAATTGCAACCCAGGGTGCTTTTTAGTCATGATTACAGGAGAAAAAAAGCTTAAAACATAACAAAGACCCAACACAACTGAAAGTTGTAAGAGTAAAATATATAAACCACTATATTAGACAGTCTTTAATTATTTATTTTTTAACTTCAAACACATAAAGGTTGTGTTTCTGACACTGTAACAGAGGCTGATTACAATTTCTCTGTGGATATTGAAAGTGTAAGTAATTACTGATGTTACTGTATTAGACGTCTGAATACCATCTTGTAATATTAGTTTTTTTACACACACACACACACACACACACACACACACACACACACACACACACACACACCAGACTCGAAGACCTTTGGGTGCTGAGAATGACTTTAACAAACCTCGGCTCAAACGCTCTGCCACTTTTAACAATTCCCAGTATGACAAGTCCTATAATTTAATTGAATATTCAAATCTGCTTTAAAAGCTACAAGGGAATTTTTAGCTGTTTTATGTTGTTGTCCTTTGGGGAATGATAAAGGTGCAACATGAAGCATTGTTTCTAATATGGAGGAAAAAGTGTTTTTTTTGACAAGGTTATTTTTTTGCATTCTTTTCTGGGCTTTCACTTCCGCCTCACTTATTTCCGCCTCACTCTTTTCTTTTGGCCTTTCTGAGTCCTCAACAGTAGCATTCTTGCCAGAAGTACTCATAATAGTAATTGGCCAGAACTCAGTGATGGGGTGAGGGTGTTCAATTATTTATATTCCTTTGAAGCTGCCAATTGGGAAAAAGAAATGCAGCCCCTTAGTGGAGCTGTTATTTTCTTGTTTTTGTTTCCTACATCTCAATCTCTGTCTTTCCCTCTCCCTCACTCACTCCTTATCTTTTCTAGTCAAATTACGTTACGTTAAAGCCAAACACTGTCAAGTTAATTCTGTCAAATTCAATTTTATGTGCATTCTGCTGTTGCATGTTTGGCCCCATACTTTACTTTTTACAGTTTTCCACTCAAATGAGGAGAAAACAAGTTAGTCCCTGCCTCAAGTAACCTTTCGGCACTGTCTGCATTCTGAGAGTTGTTGAATTCTCAGAGCTGTACACTTACAAATGGTAGAGGTAAACAATTTGTGGTGCAATAAACCATCTTTACTACTTTTTAGAATTCCTTTCAAAAGACCTAAACCTTCAGTTTTGCATTCACTATAAAGTCGACAGTTTCCTATAATCAAAATTAAAATTGGTGTGCTCGAGGTGTGAGCTTTGGGTGCATGTGCAGTCAAAGTGCTTGCTTGCTGGACATGTATGAATATTTTCCATACAAGACGGCTAAACAGTGTTGACAAGAAACCTCCACATTGAACTGACTTACAATGCAGTGGATGCCCATCGACTTCCAATTTGGTTCCAAAAGTTAAAACATTGTGGCAATAGTATTAGAAAATATGACAATGTAAGTTCTTTTATTGAAATGTACCTCTAAAAGCACATTTTTGTTCAGCACAATTGATCAAATAGCCTTCCCCCAAGCTTGCATCTACAGCTTTGGTGATACTTATATCTCTTCTTTTTTTTGCCATTATCTCTCTTTCTCAGTCTCTTTTCAGTAACATGCTCCAGTAGTTTGAGCGATGTTATATGAACTCAGTTTGACAGAACAATAGGAGTGATTGAAGTGCGTGAAAGGCGCTATCCCTCTGTGTTTTTTTTTTTCTGCCAGCAGAGATGAATTCAACACACCACCAAGGTGGCTTTTAAAATTGTAATGCCTTCAATGCTTTGATGAACAAGTTCAGATCTTCAAAGGTTTTTAAAACTCCACCAAAAGAAAGATATTCCTTGATGCCGACTGTTGGTCCGATCATTTTTCATACCTTCTTCCTGGAGACATTTCCTTGTATATAGCTTTACTTGATCTAAATTTTAAAAAAGGGGGTCTTTTTTTGTGGAGAGATTTGTGACTTTATTTTCTTTATTCTTGTCCTTTGTTGTGATCAGACCTATAGCACTTTTGGCAGTTGGAGGTGTCCTCTTCATTTAATGAGCCAACAAGTATCAATTGCCTCAAGTGAGTCTCTAAATGACACAAAATTCTTTCCATTCCACCTCCACTGTGTGGTCTATTGCCATTTTGAAATCAGACACATACTTAAGCTTAATTCCCCTCCCCTCTCTCTGAGGAATTTAGCCTATTTACTTCTAATGGGCAGAATGATACTTAGTGTGTTTCACTTTTTTCTTAGCCTTCAACAATGGTTTCAATGGGACCAATTTGTGAAAATTACTAGTTTGCCACTCTTTTTAAAAATGCAGCTTCGCTGTGACAGCAATTTGGTCCGGCAAAGTTTTTCACCTCTAGGTACTCACACTCTTATTTCAACTTATTTTATACTGGGTTCCCACATCCTGGCACAAGTCCCTCATGGACTGCAATGCTTGAGCCCTGCGAGTTTGCCTGGAGTGCAGTCAACATGGATGGCAAACTGCATGATGCAATGGAGAAGGTTTTGCACAAAAACATCACATCTTTACTCATTGCATGTACCACTGGTCCCTGAAATCTCTGTTTTCTCAAAACAAGTGAATACATTTCCTAATGAAGTAACATAATTTAATTTCTTGGCAGTTGAAATCAATTGCTTTGAGAGCTGTCTTAAAAGATGTGATACTGTTTTTAAGTTAGGCCTTTCTTTCCGCTCGTATCATGAAAATGTCATTTCTTACATGATTTTTTGGTAACACTTTACAATAAGGGTACATTAATTAGCATTACTTAATGCATTAATAATCAATTAACCATTAATTACAGTTAAATAAGGTGTCTAATAAACATTTATAAACTATGTTCATGTTAACTAAAGTATTAATTGATGCATTATTTACCATTAGTTAAGGCCTTAACTAATAGTTGATTACAGTTAACTAAGGGGTCTATTTTACCATTAGTTAATGCAGTAATAAGCCTTGACTAACTGTTAATAACCGTTAACTAAGGTGTCTATTGTACATTAATGTACTAATACGCCTAAACTGGAAATAACAGCTAACTAAAGTGTCTAACTATCATTAACTACAATATTACTCACAAAGAGCATTAATAACTGGTTAACTATCGTTCAGTGACGTTTTAGCAGCACTATTATGCATTTATCAAGTGATAGTTAGGGCCCTACCTTGCACCCAGCGCGGTGCAGCACGGCGCAGTGCAAAGCCCGATGCAAGTGTCTTTGCTAGTTTTAGACCGACGCAGTTGTCAATATCCCTGTCCAGCACCCACGTTGTTTAAATAGCCAATGCACCTGCGCCCATCTTTGAGCCCATGGGTGTGCTGGTCTTACAGGGAGGTGTGTTCAGGTGAATTCTTGGTGTATTGCTATCTTGAGGCAGCGGGAAGTGATCGTGCCATTGACCAACAAAAACCTGGTCCTAAGTCAATAGTGCAGCATTTCATTGTTATTTTAACAGCAAATTAGTAAAATGCCCCTAGGCTCGTACACAGCGCGCGCACACTATGCTTGTTACACACACAAAGGGAAGCGCAGCAGCACACAAACATGCAAAAGATTCAAAATAAAAATGTTACGGTGCAAATCCGCCATCATAATAGCAATGCGCCAAGGTACAACCGCGCCTGTCTTTTAAAGGGAATGGGAGATGGCAGTCTGGTTGGTTTATTGCATGTTACGCCCAAAACACACCTATGATTAAGACACAAAGTACAACCCTTTTTTGAACCATGCACGCGGCGCCCAGACCCTTTTCTCCGCTGTCAAACTAGACAAACTTTACGTCGTTAAAATAGGGCCCCTAAGGTGCATATGTTCTCAACTTTACAATAACGCTATCAAAGAGCATTAATAACTGTTTATTTTATTATGGTTTAGTAATGCTTATTCAGTATTATTATACATTAATCAAGTGACCAGTTGTGGTTAAGTAATGTAAAGTAAATGAGATGGCTTGGCTGTGTACCTTAAAGTGCTCATATTATGCTCATTTTCAGGTTCATAATTGTATTTAGAGGTTATATCAGAATAGGTTTACATGGTTTAATTTTCAAAACAACACCGTATTTTTGTTTTACTGCACATTGCTGCAGCTCCTCTTTTCACCCTGTGTGTTGAGCTCTCTGTTTTAGCTACAGAGTGAGGCATCGCACTTCTATTCCATCTTTGTTGGAGTCGCACAAGTGCAATAGCTAGATAAGGACTACTACCCAGTCAGAAGCAGAGTATGAGGGCGTGCCATGCTAGCAGCTAGGCGAGCATTAGCAACTGTTGGAGATGGTAAGTGCCTTTAGGGTGGACTTTGGAAACCTATAACATGCACAAAAAAGATATATAACACAATAAAGGAAAGGGAAAAAGCCAAAAGCATAATATGAGCACTTTAAGACATACATGCTATCAAAATCTTTATCAACCACCTAGTAATATTAGGAAATACCCTAATTAATTAGTAAACCCTTAGTTGATGTTATCAAGAGACGTTTGTCAACATTTACCTAATGTTTAGTATTGTATGATTAACTGTTAAGTGGTCCTTATTACTGTAATAACTAATGTAAATAGCATCTTACAAACCATTAAACAATGAATCAATCAATAACTTAGTTAACAACATTTGAAAATGATAGCCACTTTAGTTAGCTGTTATTTCCAGTTTAGGCGTATTAGTACATTAATGTACAATAGACACCTTAGTTAACGGTTATTAACAGTTAGTCAAGGCTTATTACTGCATTAACTAATGGTAAAATAGACACCTTAGTTAACTGTAATTAACAGTTAGTTAAGGCATTAACTAATGGTAAATAATGCATCAATTAATACCGTAATTAACATGAACAAACATAAGCATTGTTAATAAATGTTTATTAGACACCTTATTTAACTGTAACATTAATTAATGCTTATTAATGCATTGAGTAATGCTAATTAATGTACCCTTATTGTAAAGTGTTACTGATTTTTCTTCCTAAAAAGGTGATTTATATTCACCAGACAAAAATAATCCTGCCTCTTTATTAAATTGTTGAAAGGCAAATATAATTTTAAGACACTATTTGAGGTTACAAGATGGACAATTTTCCACTGTGTGAACTGCCTTTACAGTCCAGGCGGCACAAACTTGCTTTGAGAATTATTATATTCACAACTGCTTGGCACCCCCGCTGCCCCAAGAGCAAATCCCAATTAGCCTTTCTTCCTCATATTTTAATTGGAAAAGCCACTGTTTCATTAACCCTTAAGCTTGTACAGCCATGGTAAAGGTTACATAGGAATGGAGCCTGACCCAAACATGCCCTGCGGAATATGGCTATAGCTGAGATTAGTTTAGACAGACATTTTGTTATCCTGACTGGCAGAACATGCTAATTTCAAGCAAACATTCAAGCAGTTTCAGAAATTCATACCTCACCAGCGCAATCACAGTATTACATGGTTTTCCCCTTCAGTGGCACTATTTTAAGTGTTCTGCTACTTTTGTTTCATAATAGGCACTACAGATTTCGAAAGGTGCTGCAAGGTTTAGCCGATACTATTTCATGGAAATGTACTGCCCTCTGACAAAATTAGTTATATGATAGATGATCTCATATTAGACACCACATTGTTGACTAAATTGTTAGCCCTGTTGTTCATCTTCTAAATTGGAATATGTTGATGCCACCAAATTGTCCATCTATACTCGCAAACAATTTTCCTATCAGAAAATTGGCAACAGACTGACCGACTTTTTTTCCTCTTCTTTCTCTCGTCTGGTTCAAGTTTTTGCAGCAGTCTGCTGGTCTTTTTTGGCAGTGATTGCGTGTGACAACCTCCAGACAAGACAAAGCAAGTCGGCTTTAGAGTAAAGGCTTGGTTTCCATAGCGATGGCCCTTGCCCAGGCAGCCTGTGAGAATTGGTCCTGATTGATGTGGCTTGGTTGTTAAGACCTGGAGGGGTGTGTGATCGTGAGTGTGTCTGTCTGTATGTTTGATTGTTGGTGTGCTGTTTAATGCGTCCACGTGAATGCACATTTGGTTGAATCAATGTAACTGTCTGTCTGTCATCCCTCCATCTGTGTGTGTGTGTGTGTGTGTGTGTGTGTGTGTGTGTGTGTGTGTGTGATAAAGGCTGATAGGGTTTTAAATCAGGTCCAGGATTGACTGACAGGCAGCTCTAGCTGCTTGGCGTCCTGTCTTTTGGAGTCTTTTGGGTAGCAGTTAGGCAGTTGCTGCAAGCTGGTTAAATCTCTACACCTCAGAGGTCCACATGGCTGTAGTTCAACGTCAGCAACATCTCTCTGCACGTATAGTCTGTTTGACTTGGTGTTTTACCGCTGAACACCTTTTTAGAAAGTTTTTTTAAAATCCTCAAAGTAAATCATATTTAAATAAGTAGAAATTGTTTAAAGTTTAAGTTAGACTTAGTGCAACAAGGTTGTGAGGATTTTGGATGCTAAATTGCTCCATTTTCTAGTCATTGGTTGTTGTTGTTTTTTCCCAAGCAGTCAGGTGTGTGTGTGTCTGTGTCTGCTGTTTGGCTAATACGAAAATGAAGTTTAATCTCAGCCAGGATTAACTAGTAAATCCACTTTAAATTAGTAACACACAGTCATTCATGTTGCTCCATCTACTTTGGTAACATACTAATTAAGACCAGAGTATATTTGTTAGTATACTGTATATAGAAAGCAGAGTGGCTGTTGAGATAAAATGGCAGGAAGTGGAATGAAGATATGTGGTAATACACTTTTAAACTTGTTGCTTGTATCAAGAGCAACTACGTGTACAACAGTTAGAAAAAAAGTAAATTTATGTCATTCTCATTGCATCCTCATCCTGACCACACCCTCTTTCCAGAATGAGTGGCAGGAGAAATTGGAAGCAGTTTGCTTTTAGTAATACCCCTAATTGTACCAAATTTTCTTTTCAGATATTGCTGGAAAAACGGTATCTATGTGCTGTGAAAGATACCTATTTGTAGCAAGATGGATAGTGCCCTTTTCCCAATGCTCTACCTTTCTCTGCAAATCACTGAATGGCTGTCATTTTGTCTCCCACTTTGCTAATTCAGCAGATAATGGCTCCTATTTATGACCCAAGAAGCTTTTCTCTATCAATTACTGTATTAGTCATAAAGCCAGTCCCCTCCCTCCTCTTACCCCCTCTACCAAACGACAACAGAAACTAAGTGTAAATGGAGCGGTCTCATATTCACATACCCACCTCCCACACTCCACCACTTTATAATCACAGTGCTGGTGTATTCTGTGTTATCAGGTCCAACAGAGGTAGCGGACAGTAGCAGGTGGTAGCTGTATAAGCTAAACAAGCCTCTGTGTGCACAGTGTGAGTTTTTTTTTCCCCCTCCTGCTAGCTGGTCGTGTTTGCTAGGATCTTTTTTTATTCTCGGGACCTTGTGAAGATAGCCGGGCCCCCATTGCTGGTTATTTTAGCCCAGGCCATGTCCCCCTGCCAGACAGATAAAGACAGGTCTTGTGTGCTTATCTGGGCAGTGCCGCACCTCAGTCTGTCTGAGGGAAGCTTGGGGAATAGAGAGAGACTTAGGTGGAAGGGACAAATGGCCACTGCGGGTGCAATGTCCTTTCAATGTCATCTCTGGTAACATAACGCACACCGTTGGGTGGAGACTTTTATACAAAGTACCTTACAGCAAAAAAAGTGTTCATTTTTAGAATAGGTGGCACCAGTGGGATCAATCCTCAAAAGTTCTGTGCTCTGGGTAACACTCGTATATTCAGACAGAAAGTAGAGGAAATTCTAAAGTATATTATGGAAATATATAAAAAAGAATTTCCACATTTAAATTGTACATCTTTGACTTAATATAAAACGTTGTCTAACTCTAATTTTACCCTAAAGATGCCAGATGATTAAAGGTGCTAATTGTAGCATTTTATTGTAATGGCAAGACAACAAAAAGATTGAGATAATAATACAAATACTGCAAATAAAGAAGGTTGCAAGCTTCAACACTACACTAATTTAATAGCATATTAATATTAGTAGTTATGTTACTGAAAGTAACTTATTTCAGGAAATCAACTAGATTGCTGTATATCACAAAGTTGCTTTACCACACCTAATGTGTAGAGAGACTGGTTATAGGATAAAGCTTCCAAATAGAAAGCAACAGGTTTCACTGGCAATCTAATTTTAGTTTTTAGCACATATACCACTAAAATGGGATGAAGGGGATACCATCATCTTCTATGGGAAAGGTAGTTTTAGTTGATTGTAGCAGGGACTGACATATTATATGAATATTATATATTAATGTTTCAATATTCTGCACACTTAAACATTAAAGAGAAGAAAAAAAAAAAAAAAACTTCTTGTGTCCATGATGTAGATACTGAACTCACGCAATGCATGAAACCTTATGAATAAGCTTCTTATCTCTTGATAATATGGCATGGTCTATGCCATCGCTCATTATTGGAAATTTCTTAAAGCACTTTAATCCCCTACACCACTCAACATGTTCTACCCTGCAGTTTCGTAGCAAGGTTCAAATCCCGAAAAAAAGGCTCAAAGTCAACGGTAACTGGCACAGAAGCCCAGAGGCACAAAATTGAAAAAAAAAGGTTAATTACGCTCATCAGAGTTCAAACAATCACACACACCGTATACCTGTAGTAATTGCACCATAGTAGACATTCATGGGCCCACAGCCACAGTCTCTACTCTTTACCCAACCTGAAGTTAAATTATGCTGATGACGTTCAAACAATGTTCAAAACAAAGGAATTAAACTACCTGAATAGTGTAAAAACAGAAAAGAAAAAAAAAAGAGCAAAAATAGATGAGAGAGAGGGAGACAGAAGAACTGAAACGGTACTTATGTAATATAATTATGTATAATTCTATGGTTTGCAGTAATGTCATCACATCACGAAACATCACTCTTAGACACACGTCTCTGTGAAAAGTGACGGCAGATTATTCTGTGACAGAAGTCTTATGCATTCAAATGTGGACTGACATCTGTCAGCCATCGTCATAGGTGAGTTTCCTTTATATAAAAAGGGATATCTCTCTTCCACTTTACAGGCCAGCTTCCCAGTTTCTACTGTAGCATGGCCTCTGCCTTTGTCCAGCTGTAAGTGTTGCCTCACAGCTCGGTTGGTAGCCATGTTAGACATTCTCAGCTGTGTTTTACTTAACAATCTTTTTACGAGACTTGCTAACTCTTCGTCTCATGGTTATTAAATGTTACTTTCGACAAGAGCATAGATTTGGGTTTTGAAAATTAGCTTTGTTTTGCTCCCAGTGTATATGATCAGTGCACACTACACAGTGTCATACATTTCTGCTGAACAGGACGTCATATATAGTTCAAGGTAGCAGTGCGGGACACCACAGATAGTGTAGGGTATCAGTTTGCAACCATCATTTTCAAAATGCAACCAGGTAGAATGAATGACGTAGCTTGGCAGGTATAAGTGAGCATCCTCTACTGTAGGGAGATGTTAGCATGGTGAAGCTTGATGCAGCAGAAGGGTGAAAAGTTTTTAAAAGTTAATTTTTTGATGATGACACTTTCTGTCCTGCCCTCCCCCCTCACATCATCTCCTCTAGTCCCTGGACCTCCTGTCACCTCCTCTCCTCTTCCAGCTGTCTCTTTACCACTGACCTCACCACATCCTCCTGCAGAACTCTTCCTGTCAACCCCTGCTGTGTCATTCTTTTTCATTTCAAACCGTTTTCCTCTGAGCTCCCTCGCTTTCTTTTAACCTTCCTGAGGTCATGTTAAAACAAACTATATTCAGTACATCCTGATAACATCCTGAATCTGTCAGGAGTTAAATTCAGACTGACATGCGGGCCGGGCACATTTATTGTACATCTATCTCATCCTATGAAGAGAGGGAAAAGGGGACTGGGTGGAAATGTTGAATGGTCCAGGGCAAAACTAATCAAAGAGCGCTGGCCTTCTGCACAGCCACTGCCACAGGCCTGCTCTGTGTAACTCCCTCTTCTGTCTCGACAGAGGGCACATTGTAAGGGGAGGTCAAATGTAGAGGAGCTGTGTTGTGTAGTTTCAGAATGGAAATTGAGATTGTAAAATACCAAAAGAGATCATTGTATGCACCAAACAAATAAGGTAGGCCTACTCCTTGAAGCTAGAGAAAGGCTGCAGTGCTCATATCATCCCACAACCTCCACCATATATATATATACTCTTGTGACATATACAGTAGTCAATGGTGATTTATTTTAGACTTTTTGTCTTTTGATTTTCTGGGTAATCTTATCTATAATGTTATTGAATGTTGGTTTTGTTGAGTCATGATTCATGACAACAAATGCATTTTTAGAGAGTGGAGAACACCTCTTCAGCTAATGCTCCAGTTTTGGACTTGTTTGGAAGATTACAAAATTAACATTTACAGTGGCTTGAAAAAGTATTCATACCCCTTGAACTTTTCCACATTTTGTCACATTACAACCACAAATGTAAACGTATTTCATTGGGATTTTATGTGATAGACCAACACTAAGTGACGCATAATGGTGAAGTGGAAGGAAAATTATACATGGTTTTCAAATTTTTTTACAAATAAAAAAACTGAAAAGTGTGTCGTGCAAAAGTATTCAGCCCCCCCTGAGTCAATACTTTGTAGAACCACCTTTTGCTGCAATTACAAAATCTTTTGTGGTTATGTCTCTACCAGCTTTGCACATCTAGAGACTGACATTTTTGTCCATTTTTGTTTGCAAAATAGCTCAAGCTCAGTCAGATTGGATGGAAAGTGTCTGTGAACAGCAAGTTTCAAGTCTTGTCAGAGATTTTCAATTGGATTTAGGTCTGGACTTTGACTGGGCCATTTTAACACATGAATATGCTTTGATCTAAACCATTCCATTGTAGCTCTGGCTGTAGGTTTAGGGTCGTTGTCCTGCTGGAAGGTAAACCACCGCCCCAGTCTCAAGTCTTTTGCAGACTGTAACAGGTTTTCTTCTAAGATTGCCCTGTATTTGGCTCCATCTATCTTCTCATCAACTCTGACCAGTTTCCCTGTCCCTGCTGAAGAAAAGCATCCCCACAGCATGATGCTGCCATCGCCATGTTTCACAGTGGGGATGGTGTGTTCTGGGTGATGTGCAGTGTTAGTTTTCCACCACACATAGCGTTTTGCATTTAGGCCAAAAACTTCAATTTTGGTCTCATCTGACCGGAGCACCTTCCTCCACATGTTTGCTGTGTCCCCCACATGGCTTGTGGCAAACTGCAAACGGGACTTCTTATGGCATGGTTTCAACATTGGCTTTCTTCTTGCCACTCTTCCATAAAGGCCCGATTTGTGGAGTGCATGACTAATAGTTGTCCTGTGGACAGACTCGCCCACCTGAGCTGTGGATCTCTGCAGCTCCTCCAGAGTTACCATGGGCCTCTTGGCTGCTTCTCTGATCAATGCTCTTCTTGCCCGGCTTGTCAGTTTAGGTGGACGGTCATGTCTTAGTAGGTTCGCAGTTGTGCCATACTCTTTAACCAATGTAGAGTTAGATTTAAAGACATTTTTTGAAGTCTGTAACAATCAATACAGTTTCATTTGACCATCAGAAGGCCAGGAATCAATATTTCCTACATTAAAATGATTGCCAGCAACCCAGCCCTTTACTTCTTATAAAAGTTGAAGAGTTTCATCCATGCCCTTGGGCTGGTTTATTTAACTCTGCATGTTGTCTGTCAATGTGCAATACTCACAGTAGGGCTGGGCGATAGGGAGAAAATCAGATATCACGATATTGTTGACTAAATACCTCTATATCGATATTGCAGCGATATTCTAGGGTTGACAATTGGTGCTTTAACAAAATATCTTCACACTTAGATTTTAGATAAATAATCATCAGTAATGTGGACATAATGTCTAAGTGGGGAAAAGGCAAATAATAGAACAGCTAGAACAGTCTGGTAAGTTTAGAAAAGTACATCACTTTACTGTAATGTAACCTTTAAAACCGGTAAAAGACAACACTTATGTCATATCACGATATTACAATATCCAAAATCTAAGACAATATCTAGTCTCATATCACAATATCAATATAATATTGATATATTGCCCAGCCCTAACTCACAGCCTGTCAGAATGATGTTTTATCATATATGACAATTTAATTCACATATGGAATTAAGTCAGCATGTTAATTCTAAAGTCTTACATGCACAGTGGGGAATTACACCTTTAATCCTGGCAGCGTAGTTAGTGTCACGCTCTACCCCTTGAGCAATATCCTCCAAATTACTCAAGAAAAAAGAAGACAAAAAGTAGACAAACATCAAAGCAAGATAAGGATAGCTCTGTTCATCTGCAGTTAAGGCTGCTGACTATACTGTCAAGAAAAAGGAATCATAGTTTTTAATGGAAAGCCTTTTTTTAATCTTCATTTGACCATCTTTCAGCGATAATCTTGCATTCCCGGACATCTAAGCTTGTAAAATCAAGGTTAAGTGCGTCTCACACACTCGTCAGCAGGGCAGGAACACATTCTGGTTTTTGTTTTGAGCATAACCACTCATCTTATACAGAGCCTCTTCCACTTGAAAAATACCCACCTGTTTGAGGAAATTGTCAAAACTGCTTTTAAGATTAACTAGCCACCAACCACTAGTTAAACCTCACTGCTTTTACCATTGTGTGCATCGTTTGAATCAGATATATTTGGGTTGTTAGTTGGGGATATGATATGAACTTTGAATGCGGTGCCTCCGCTTTCCTGAAGCAGTACACTCACACTTCTTTTCATTTCCCTTGTCCTACACTATTTCTTTTTGCCTCGTTCTTTCTAAAATAGCCGCTCTCTATCTCTCCTTATTGATGAATGCAGATACTCTCCTTCATTTGTGTTTATCAGTGCCTGGAGACTGGTGTCGGCCCATGGTCTCTTAATTATTAATTTGACGTTATGCACTAGCTGTTTGATCATCCCCACATATCTGTATGATTCAGATTTAACGAGTTCCCCAGGAGACTCTTTTTTTTCTTCTTTTTCTTCTTCTCTCCCTTTCTCTCTCTCTCTCTCTCTATCTCTCTTTCTCTTACTCTCTTTCTATCTGGCTCGTTGTCTTGAACCTACTGCAACCAAGGCATGAGCAAAAAAGCACCAAAAGCACCAAAATTACTAACTGTAGATGGACAGTTTAACCAAAGAGTCTCAGTTCTATGAGCACATACATTGTTACTATGTGTGGTCCAAGTGAAAATTGAACCTCTGATTTTGGCTTTCTCAATGCTATACTCTATCCTCCAGGAAAGTCAGTCTCACTTTTGAAAAATGTATACAATGTCAAATTAAAACAAAAACCCACTTTTACTGCCTCATTTTCTTAATGCAACTTTCTCAGGGTTTCCTACTGTACTCTATCCAGACTCCCATTTTCCCTATGGAGAGATCTTTCAGCTACTAATCATCAGCACCGTGGCACAAAATCAACATAAATTCACAGCGCCGTGATTTACACACTGATTTACACAGCACTGAAATTGGGGTACTAGATAAGGAAAGGCACAGTTATTTAATTCAACCCAATGTGGTCTGCAGGGGGTGATTCAGGATGACGACGTGGCCACGTGTTTAAAGAGGCTGCCCTGTTCAGGTTCAATGGTCAAATCCGAAGTGTCCCACAGTTAGAACAATTTATTTAATGTAGATAGATCACTATGGATATATGGCAAGCTATCGGTTTGTCAGTCTGTCTATTCTGACTGACTGTCTAGCTATTTATTTTGTGTCTCTCCAAAGCTCAAACTGGCTGTCTCCCATTACTTATCCAAGACTTAGCTCTGTTGCAGAACAGTGTGTGGGGGTGTGTGGTATGGAGTGAGAATAAGATACAGAAGGGGTTGGGGTATGGAAAGTGTGGGATTGTGTGACATTATAGTTTTTTGAAAGGAACTAAGTTAACATCCAGTGTGTATCATGGCTTGTGCTAATGTCTTTTTCTTCTCCTTTTTTTTTTTTTTTTTTCCCTTTCTGCCCTTACTTGTCTTCCCTAGCATCACCACGGTTCACTAAAGTTCCCGTCGACCAGATTGGCGTCTCAGGGGGTGTGGTCTCTTTTGTGTGCCAGGCAACTGGCGACCCAAAGCCAAGGGTTAGCTGGAACAAGAAAGGCAAGAAGGTCAACTCCCAGCGTATAGAGGTGAGTCAATGAGCCCTGCTGCTCACTGCTGCACTCTAGGGGTGAGGAGGGCAACTTTATTGTTGCTGTCCTGTAAATGTCATGCAATGCAAGACGAAAGACTCTTTTTAACCTTTATTTGCACATACATTCTTTTCAACGCTGCCCTGCACCACTTTGACATTACAAGCACAGTCTCCTGTTGCAGTGGGATTCCCACACAGTCTTAGAAAACACAGAAAAGAGTTTTTTTCTGGCTTGCTTTCTTCACCCACAGTTTTCACAAATAGTTCTGGACAATAACTACCAATCTTTTCATGAACCGGCCTCTCTAACCTCTGAGCAATGTTCAGGTCCACCATTGGCTACAGTCGCCCAGTAACGCAATGGGGCGCTCTCCCGTTTCTCCCTCTCTGTCGTCTTTGCAATTGACTGACTCTGTCTCCGTTGTCACATTTTTTTGTTTCCAGTGCTGGTTCTTTTTCTGCACACCGCCCTGTCTGTGTGAATGCGTCCGTCTGTGCGTTATTCATGATGTTTGTTGTTCAGTTCTCGGCAGGCGTCCCAGATGGCATCTTTAAAAGTCTTGATTGATGCTCAGTGTCTCTTAATTAAAAAGTTGCTTTCGTTAACGACAACAGTGCACAGAGATAGACATGCACACACTGCAGCATGAAGACCATCACAGGGGAGGGGGCTAAAAAGCAACAAAAAAATATGACAACATCAACAGGGGGAGAAGCAGCATCTCAATGGAGGACAAAATAAAAAGACAAGTTGTGTTTGTACGTTCTCTTCTTCTGCATGCTAAGTAGGAAACAAAGCCAAGGGCGTGAAGAAGCCTGCCAGAATGGACTCATCTCTTCCTCCGTTTAGCATGAAATGAAAAGATTGTAAAAGGTTTTTGAAGTTATGATTTTTTTCACCCACTGTTCTACCCTGTAGACAGCTGCTTTGATATTGATCATGATGTCATGCTCTGCAGTGTTTTTAGCCTAATTAGCAGCTCAGCCCTGAGATGTGCAGCAGTGGAACAGCAGGATTGTACCTATATCTCAAAGTCATGCTTTGCTTTGCTCACTCTGTAGCTAAAACGGAGAGCTCAACACACAGGGTGAAAAGAGGAGCTGCAGCAATGTGCAGTACAACAAAAATATGGTGTTTTTTGAAAATTAAACCATGTAAACCTATTCTGATATAACCTTTAAATACAATTATGATTCTGAAAATGAGCATAATATGAGCACTTTAAAGGTCTCTATCCAAGTAGTTCTACTGTTTGTAATGCGGACACACTGCTTCAATTAAAAGTGTAGAAACTTAAGTTATTAACAAGTCCAGACTGTTTCAGACATACTATATAGATCTAGTATGATGTCCAGTTAGATAAACGTGAGATCTAAATTGGGAAATTGGCAGTTATTTCATAGTCTAAATACTATGTAGATAGATGGTTTCTGTCATATTAATACTGCCTTTTGCCATGTGGATTTTATACCTTAATGATACATGCATTTGAAAACTTGGTGTACACAGCTTTGACAAAAAGAACACTTTCTACTTTATTGTTAAATTAATGTCTCATGTTGTTAATGTGAGTAGCCTTTATCATTTCTGATTTTGACACATAAATTATACTTAAATTATTCAAACATAAAGGGTGTTAATGCTTATGTAGCTCTTCTTTAATGGAATCATGTTATGAAAGTGAGGCTTTTTTATTTTATCATTCACCTTTGTTTTCTCAGTATTCTCGGCACATTTTGCATGATTGATTGAGTGTTGTCTCATTTTATTTTTAAGAAGCGCTTTTACCAAGGTTCAAAACAGGCTTTACAGAGAACAAAGGGCATAATTACAGATAAAAACAAGAGATGAGAACACGGAAAAGCGAGTGCATCACATGCAAAGAAATTGGGCCTGGCTTTTGTGTGTGTAGAGAGAGTGTGTTTCTTTATAGTTCCATATTTATGAGGACCAAGGCCATAAATAATTGAAACACCTTTCCTGTCTCACCTAACCATATTTCTTTCTGTTCTACCTTACAGACCATTGAGTTTGACGAGGGTGCCGGCGCCGTCCTCCGAATCCAGCCTCTTCGAGCGCCACGTGATGAGAACATCTACGAATGTGTTGCTGAGAACAGCGAGGCCGAGATTACTGTAAATGCCAAGCTGTCCATCATCCGAGGTGAGTCCTGCATTATGAAACAGTGTGCAGAGGGGTAACTACAAAATAAATCATTAAAGTAGACATCCTGGAGCGCCTCAGGTTTTTTTATGATGACATCTTACCTTGGAGTTTTTGCACTGCACTTGCAGTGAATGGGGGCTGTACTTTGGTTAGAATTTCTGGTACTGTGCTCTAGTATTTGTCTGGTTAGCCATTTTGGCTTTACTGTACCTATAAAGCTGGCTCATAACTTTTATTCAAGATTTTACTTTAAAACCTATGTGATTTTATTAGATTTTGGCATATTAGAAACATACAAAGATTGTCTTCCTTGTGTGCTGGGAGTTGTATTGGTAAATACATCTGATGTCTGTAGAAACTTTCCTTTACTGAACACTACTACATTAGCTAAATGAGTTACATGAACCATTACTAGAGAAGCCAGATTAATATATATGAAAAGGTGGAGAATTATCTCTTAAAGCCTTTGTGCAGGCACATGTCACAGCCTAAAATAGACTCATATTCACTTATATCACAATAGATAGATAGTGTGAAGGCTTTTTATCAGTGATCCATGAATTTGATGGAACTAATCAACTGTCCATTCAGGGAAGAGCTGAACCTCAATTTCCCCGTGATGAAAACCCATAGGATCCCTGAATGAAAAAGATTGATTGGTCACCCACACACAGTCGGGGCACAGTGGCGGACAGAGGTGTCTGGAGACACACACAATCACACACTTACACATTTGCAGTGTAAAATAACAAAACAGCTAAACTTTGTGGACCATTTATTGATCTGCTTCTATTGGGGCTAGTTTGGATTCAGCAAAGATAATATACCTTTTGTTTAGCTCTAGCTTAGAGGTCATGGAGGACGGTATCATAGGCAAGCAAGCATGTAGTCACACACTCCAGCTTTCTTATCTCTCTTTCTACCTGTCTATGTTTGCCTCACATACATAGACACACACGCACACAATGTCTTCTCTTCTGTTCTCTCCTACCGCCATCTGCCATGTTTCCAGGGCTGGATGAAGCTGAGCTATTGCTGGCTGGCTGGCAGCATACGAGCTAGGCCTTCCTGGCTGTCAAATCCACAGGCAGTGTGGTGGGGTGGGGTGTTGGACCATGGATTGGAAGCCTGATCCAGCATGCTGGGTTAGTTATTGTTAGCAACAAACCTCCCATCCTGGAAGCCCGTGGTTGGGTGCTACGGGGGGTGTGAGTGCCTCAAGTGCCCTTCACAACTTGATATACATTTTTAAATGTGGTACTTTAGACTTTGAAATTACATATGTTCACAATGTTTGCAATTCTACCCATGCCATTGTCTGGAGTGATGCACATTGAGTGAGCAGGTTGCAGTTTGGTGCTGTACTTGCTGTACTTAAGGACTTTTGCTACTGATGGACACACACTATCTGCCATTTCTTGGAATCTTTAATCCAAAATGAACTTGTAGGATCTTGTGTGTAGCATTGTATAGCAACTTCCAGTCTTCATAACGAGTTTAATGCTCAAAACAATTACATTAAATTATGTTAATTTAACACGTTATTCATCAGAACCGGATATATTTATGAATTGCTGTGAGCGTGAGAGTCAAGTCTGGAAAGAAACAGTGGCCACACAGAGACAGATTGGAAAACAAGAAATTGAAAACAAGGAAATAGCAGACCAAATTTTAGACTACAAGCCCAGGCATGTGCACGTCAGTGTGTGCAGTTGTGTGTAAGAGCACAGGGCAAACCCAGGGCGGATCACAGGAGCAGGAGGAAAATGAAAACTTATTGGAATCAGCTCGACAAGGTTTCCTCTGGAGACCAGAAGAAGACAGCAGCTCTCCTGCCCAGGCAAGACCCGGCCTTTAGTGTGATGATGGGGGTTGAATGTGCAAGACGAGCAGCAGAGGAGGAGAGCAGTACGTTCTCTCTGTTTTCCATCTTTAATGAGGTCAGGTCCCCCTGCATTAACCCATTAGGAAAGAGACATGAAAAGATATGGAAAATATCAGAGAATAGGGATATAATGTTATTCAGAGAAATCGCAGAAATTATAGGATGGAGAAAGGTGTTTATGGTGAGGTGAAAATGGGTAAAAAGTGTGGAAAAGAATCAGGGTGAATGTAGGGAGAGAATGCTAGTAGAGATGGTAGTGGAGCAAACCAAAGGAACGAAAAGGAAGTAAAAACAAGGACAAAAGTTGGCCAAAGATGAAGGGAGATAACGGGGTGTTGCGGACAATTGGCAATGTAGAACAGGTGAGGCGTACAATAGCCGGACACGGGTTCTTGGAACAGGGGCAAAGGATTATGGGATATGGGACAAGGCACAAGGGACACATCCACAGTAAACAGAGGGGTTGTGGTGTGGGATTTGGAGAGGCAGAAAATGGGTCGCCTGGTGGGTGACTTGGCTGAAAAAGCCATGGCATACATTTATGAGAAAATACAGCTGCACGTACACACTCTCCCATGAACAAATAGAATATATGCATTTAAATACAAATGCATAGCTCATACATCAATGTAATGCTTGCATTGGTAAACACTTACTAACAAAGGGTCATGAAACTCCCTGAGCACATAAATTATCATGAATCATGAGTCTTCACTCAAAGTACAGCAGTCCACATAGTCAGGCATACCCATATGAATATATGCAATATCATTGTTCAACTGTTCAAAAAGTGTGCAGTCCACCAGCATGTGGGCTCTGCTTGGAGTTTGAAAGGAAATTAACAACAGCACAGTTCTGTTGTCCCTGTGTTTGTGTGTATGTGCATGGGTGCGTGTGTTGGTGGCAATGGCCAGGTGCATTTAGGATCGACTGTGACACATCCTTGGCTATTTCTCCACTGCCTCAGTTGAATACCTAAGATGGGGGCCATCTGGCTCCACTAAGACTTGCACACAGTCCTCTGGGAGTCCTTGGAGAGAGACAAGCTTATGAAGCATACTTTTGAGATCTGACTCAACTTGCAGCTTGCTTTGCATTTTTTTTCAGTTTTTGGGATTTGCCTGTTTATTTTTTAGATGTGAAGTGTTTTAGAGTGGCAAAAGGAAGGCAAAGTTGCAACTGGGATACTGGCAGCTCGTGCTGTTTTGGGGAGATCATGGGGAGTTATCCCGCTTTGTGTGCTTTTATTTTAGACTGCTGCAGTCTTTAGCCCTGTGATTACTGTTGCAAATAGATTCTCCCCTGCGGCATCCCATCAAGCAAAAAACTGTGATTGATGAGATTGAGTCCGATACTCGAGGGGGGAGGGGATTTTCAAGAAGTTGTAAAAATGATGTGTCTATCCGCGTGTGAAGCCATGGAGCTGCAGTTTTTCTCGTGAAGTAACAATCAAGTATGCTCTGGGCTGTTTGAACCAGCACTAGAGACTTACCTCTGACACACACACACACACACACACACACACACACACACACACACACACACACACACACACAGTTCAGTTCTCAGGTCTAGCCTTATACGAGTGCAAGATACCAGACCGAGTTTTCAGCCGTGCACACACCCACACACACACAGTCACATCCTGCTTATTTTTCTTTTGCCACTCCCAACCAGGTGGAACCAATCCAACGTCCCCTCCTCTGTTTCTAATCGCACTCTTACTCAAACCTTTCCAATCATCTTGCTTTTTCTCTGTGTACGCTAAGTTGCAAGTCTGGTTTTCATCCACAGCACTGACTTGTATATTTTTAGGGCTTTTTTTTCTCTTTAGTTTCATCTCCAACCCCTCCTAACCTCACCCCTCTTCTTCTTTCTCTGGTAAAAGCTTCTTTTTGAGGATAATTTGTTCTAAAGTAGAGTACAAACAGGTAAATATCAGGTAGGCAACATATTTACGTAAAGTTTATGTCTGCCAGAGTAAATGCAATCTATATGAAGGTCAGACTTTGAGCTCAGATTTCACTTTATAATTGTTGGCAAATAGAATACAATACCATTTCCATTAGGATTCAGTAATGTCAAACCATGTTAACGGGAAATTATTAGTTTTTATGTTGTTTGTACAAGTGGGGTTTTGTTTTCTTGCTACACATGGAGTCAGGTCAACACAAGCTGCATGTGCCGTTTTAATATGTTGGTTTTAAATTGACTGGAAACTCCGCCCATCTGCCACACTGTGCCAGTCAGGTTCGGGAATGCACTCAATATTACCCAGAGGGGAGTTGTGCCTACTGTTTGATCATGCTGTCTGCTAATTGGCCGCTCTCTTGTGAAGGAGCAGGTAAGGGTGAATTTGAATGAGATTCTGGATCCTTATACATGCACAGTCTGTGCACAGATCAAGCCCAGTGAATTCTAGGTACATTTTTTACAGGAGAAGGATTGAGAAAGAAAGGTGAAATGGGGGTTGGAGGCAGACAGAGGTGTAGGGATGAGATGGGGAAAAAAAAGTGAGCGGCAGCAAGTGGGCAGGAGAACAGGAGTGAAAGTTAAAGGGACGGACACCAATCAACCTTTCAACTAGTAGTGGCTCCAGGCCAAGCCTTAAAACATTCTATTTCCTGTCTTCGCCTATGCTGTCTGTTCTCCATCTACCTTTTCTCTCTCACACAATATCTCAACCATTATGTTCTGGGCTCTCTCCTCTCTATCTCTCTCTTGCACAGTTGTTCTCTCTTTTCTGCCCATCTATTGTTGTATTTCAATGGGTTGTGTGTGTGTGTGTGTGTGTGTGTGTGTGTGTGTGTGTGTGTGTGTGTGTGTGTGTGTGTGTGTGTGTGTGTGTGTGTGTGTGTGTGTGTGAGAGAAAAAGTGCAGCCTGCTGGAGTGGACAGCAGGCTGCAAGGTGATGTGTGTGATCAATAGTGTGTATGTGTGTGCTACAGCCATTTATCAAGTAGATTTTGAACAAACTGCAGAAAAATAAAATACAAATTCAGATAGATTTCTTCAGGGTGGGCTGGAACACATACAATACAATTTCTTTGTAAATGGAGAGTATGCCGCAGAACTGCAGAGCATCCTACATACTGGGCAGATGATATTTAGTCCCTCATTTCTCTTTTTATTGAAAAAACTTTTTCACCTAAGCATTAAAATGCTTTTGCTCTACTGATAAAAATTACTTTGAAATACTTGGATGCAACCTCAGCTGTAATAGGCAATACGAAGGAGAAGATCGATAAAGAGGGAAAGAAAAGGGGGAGAGGAAGTTTGAAAATGTTAAGCCCCGCATTATGTTAGGTTGTGTTATGAACCGTTCTGATCTTCACAGCTTTTAGTGTGCGTATGTTTACAGTCAGAGTTAAGAAAAAGTGAGTTTTCCCGCATGTATGTGATGCAATATAATTAAAAAAATAAATGTTTAAAAAAAAAAAAAGTCTGAGCCCAAGCTAAGACAGAGAGTAAGAGATGGTTTGAGAAATCAGAAGATTGCTCCTCCTTGCTGTTCATTTCATCAGTATTCCCTTTACGTATCTAACCAGCACAAATACACATTTAGGTTTGTGAAATATTCCCCCTGAGTCCATTCATGATCCCTTGGGTTTTTGTAACCCCTTAAAACGTCATTTTACAGTTTTTCAAACAATTTTTGTTTAAAGAGAAAACTCTTCTCTGCAAAAAGTTTTTGGAGAGAATAGTTTCCTCTTTAACAGCCACATTTGTTTTTTTTCTGTTTTTGCATTTACATTTTTCTTTTGCAATGATTTGTCTGTGGTTTCTCTTTGTAGTGCTAATGTCATGCTGTTTTGGTGTTGAAGGGTTGAAAGCTTATTTTTTGTGCTCATTTCAGAGGAAAAGGTGAGTCCAGGGCAACAGACAGGCTGGAGTGTGTTTATGAGGGACCCAGTTAGTTTCCTCATGTGTATTCAAGTCTGCATGGTTGACATCTGATGTGTGTGTGTGTGTGTGTGTGTGTGTGTGTGTGTGTGTGTGTGTGTGTGTGTGTGTGTGTGTGTGTGTGTGTGTGTGTGTGTGTGTGTGTGTGTGTGTGTGTGTGTGTGTGTGTGTGTGTGTGTGTGTGTGTGTGTGTGTGTGTGTGTGTGTGTGTGTGTGTGTGTGTGCGTGCGTGCGTGCGATGGAGACAATGTAAGAGAGAGACAGCCCGCACGCAGGAAGTGGCCACCCTCTAATGAGACAGTGAAGAATAAGCTTGGCAGTATCTGCAACAGAGCTTGCTGTTCTTCCTCTTCTTGTCTACCTGCCTCTGAGGTGACCTTTGCCCTCTTCCAATGGTCTCATGCACCTATAGCGAAAGCAAGAAAGATAAGGGTAGAAAAAAAGAGTAGAAAAGCAAAGTGGTAGAAAGAGGAATACGCTAGAAATACAGGAATGAAAAAAATACAACAATTCCTATATCATATTGTGCTTTTGTTGTACTTGTGAGTTCAGGACATTGGGCTCAGGCTAGTACAACAATTGGGACAAGCAGCACACTAGGAGCCAAAATGCAAAAAGCAAGCAAGTTTTGGAGACTTTGTTGAAATGATGACTTTTTCCACATTGAAGTGCTTCTTTTGCATAATGACAGCATGTGTTCTGCTGGTACGCTTTTCAAAGTTTCCGTTTTTGTCTACTAGCCAGGACAGCCTTGTTTGAGATGTTTATACTTCTATGCCAATTGGATAAAAGTGTACACAAAATGACAAGTGTGTACATGCCTAAATAAAATTGGTGAGGCATGACTCTCTTAATGGAGCCTAAGACCCTGACTTACCTCATGTGACCAAGTCCACACTGAGCTAATGCTATGTACTCTGTTATTTTTCCAACTGCTTTTCTCTTGTCCTTGACAAATGAGTCACTTCTCATTCCCAAAACAGCACTCCCTACCGCAACCAGTAAATAATACATTTGTTTAGTGCAGTAAGGATCTAAACCCATCGATGCAGATTACCTGCTCACAGTGAACCCATTCTTACATTAGGCACCTGTTCTCAGCTAGTCAGTGCAAGCATTAGTTTTACTTGCAAATGGTAAACCGTGTGCTCTCCTGTTGTGCACAATCACAATAACATTTTAGTTTTTTGCTCTTACATTTTAGGATTATGTGTGCAGCAAATATCTAGTTTTGTTCTGTAGTTGTGCTACTCTGTGCTGTGTTGGGATTCTCTAGCTGTTATTGGTGTTATTGGTATATAGTAGGGCAGGCTTGGCGCAATAAATAAATCAATAGGTGGATGTTGACCACATAGATAGCTCACATGCCCCAGATCTCTCATTGGATCTCTTTTTTTTTTTCTCATTTAATCAGATATTTTCCCTTTGCTATCCTTTAGTGAATCTGGTGCTTCCTTTCCACTCTTGAAAGATATATCTCTACCCACCTTTCACCTTTTCCTGCCCCACTTTATACCTCCATATTGGGATTTGTATGCCTGCCAGTCTATTGCCAGCCTTCTATCTTTCTCACCCTGTCTTTCTCTCATGATTTCACTCAGATGAGAGTTTATGGCCTCTGAATCCTTTGATCCTCAGAACCTGTAATGCAGTAATCATGTGTGATTGAAGGATGAAGAAAGGGGGACACAAGCTGAGTGGTAGCAAGAAAGATAAAGGTGAAAAAGTGAGAGAGAAAACAGGTGGTACTGATGGAGCGGGATAAGTGGAAGGAGCTCGCATCTAACCAGGGTTGGCTGGCTCCTGAACCTTCGCCACCAATTTCATATAATTCCTGCTCAAGAGGAGCGACCCTGGCCACCCTAGACATCTGGCCACAGCCAATATAAGATACTGGGGTAGAGTAAAAAGAAGGGGGGAAAAAGGAAGAGATGAAGAGGAAAGTAGATGGAGAGCGAGGGGCAGGTATAAGCGGGGTTAGGGCCTGGCTGATTGGTTTACTTCTGACTAGAAGGTTTAGATAAATGGATCATTTGTAGCAACAAGGAGTTGGCCAGGAAACTAAATTGAATGAAAGATCAGTGTCTCCGAGACACTTTTACCTTGATAAGCACTCACTGGGCTGATAGTCCTGGTAATTCCACCTGTGGCAGGAGAGTTTCCTCCCATATCAGGTAATTTTTATAATCTGTATTTTAAGGAGAAACCAATCTTTTTTTCTCTCTATAAAACAACCATAGCCATCTCCCATGTGTATGTGGATTATATTTCATTACGTTTGCGCCAGTACTTTGCTGCCATATGATTTTGTTGAGAAATTGTTGAGATGGTTGAGAAAATGTAAATCAGCTCTCTACAATTCTCTGCAATAACTGCTATTCTGAGTATGGGTACATGCACATATTCATATTAATGTGCAGCTGGACGTGGGATTTTCTTGCCCTCAACAGCTTCTAATTAATCTGACAAGGCAATAAAACTTTTTAAATAAGAATATTATTAATACAAATTGCATTTTTGGAACAGTGCATATTTTACAAAGTAAGATGAGCATGTGGAATCTAATTTAAAAAAAATCCATATCAATTAAATAATAATGTGCAGGAATAAAATCAACAATCCAAACTATGCTAGGGTATTGTAGGTGCTTCCCACTCAAGCAGGGAATGAGATTTGGGAGGGGGTTCCTGTGAAAATGGTGTGAGTGACAACCTTTGGAGAGGCCCAACTCATGCATAAAGAAGAGCAAAGGGATACGGCCTGGACCACCAGCCTCATGCATATACATGAGCCACCAGCCCAGGTGACTGAAGTCGTACAATGCGGAGGTCGTGCTGTGGACCCTGCAGGATTGGCATAGTTAAAGACTTACAGTGCATGCTTCGCAAGTGCCGTACCTACACATGTGTAATAAGTCGGAAACTAGGTATACAATACAATGCACAATCAAGAAAAAATATTCAGATCTTCTAAAAACTTAAGACTTGTGACTTATAATTATTGTTAGAGCATTGCAGTTCTTAGTGAGAAGTAAGGTGTAATTATCAGACAAATAGAGAACAAGAGTGGGAAGAAAATAACGGTCTGAGAGAGGCCAGTTGGAAGATGCTATCCAGGACTCATTCATGATTACAAAACTTGTGTTCTGGAGTGCAGCCCAGATTCTACTGGATTTGACCACAGCTGTTCAATATTTAAAAAAAAACAACATTGTGCTACTTGGTCCTTAAAGGGCAACTCCACTTCCAACATGTGTTGATCTATTCTGTCTTTCCCTTCTGCCCACAAACCCATGAACCCTCATTTTCTGTCACATCCTTCTATTGAAATACATGGAGTTTAATTTATGCATCCCATCTCTGTGTGAATGGGGACGTCATTGGGTTGTTACAGCTGAAGGGGAATTCTTTTTTCCTGTGCTCTATGTTCTTCCTTTATTTTTTTATTTTTTGCAGGTTCCTTTTACTAAACGTGTAGAAAGTTTTTACCATTTACCAATTGCCCTTTCAAATGCTGCTTTACAGCTGGATATTATGGTGAAATTGTAGCTGAGGTCCTCTGTTGTCCACTTTTCCTCTTAAGAGTCCTGCTTGTTACCCAGCTTATCAGCATTATTCCTACAACCTTTCAGTCTTTTCATCTTTTTAAAGTGACTTATTTTAACACTCTGACTCTTCTCTTCGTGGTGAAGGCCCACATTCTTTGTGACCCTCAGTGCCATATCCGCTTGTCATCTCCACCTCTCAAAGTGACATTAAGCAATTATCTGGCCGTCTTCTGACTGGCCCTCATTTTTCCAGCCACCACATATTCATAATTCTTGTTCTGCTCACCAAAGGTGCCTCCAAACCTGTGATTAGTAGCTTAGTGCACAAAACTAATGGCCCACCCAGACTATGACATCACACCCCAGCCCCACACATCCACCTCCCTTGAAATCCTTTTGCAATTATTGTCACTCTTTGTTTTCAGGTTTGGGTATTTGTTTGGGTTAGATTAGTTGCTTTGGCAGAAATAGCACAGTGCTGTGGCTCAGCCCTCTCAATCCGTTGTTGTTTTGGCTCAAAGTTGTTTGGGAAGCTTAGAGAGGCCTTTGCTACACATGTCAGAAGTGCTAAGTCTTGATTCTCGCACATATTAAACCCTGTTACCTCCTGTTTAAGCAGTGGTTTCGGCATTTAGGTCTTCCATATGGGAATAAATGTCAACTTTTTTCACACATGACAATAGATCATTTCTTTCCCACAGTGGAGGCACTGCCAAAGAATGGTGATGATTTGGAAAATATTGACACAAGGGAAGAGGAGCGTTCTCGGATATCATGCAGGCTGTTTTTAAATGATGAATTCAAAAACTTATTTTGCAGTGGAAAGACTTGCTTATGACTCCAACTTCATTGCCGAACTTATAAATGAGCTTCAATGAGCTGTCAAAGCACCCCCCGCCCCCCAGTACGCTCTCATCAATGTCATCATTAATTAGCTATGACATCAAGTTATGCTGCCTAGTTGCATCGTCTGACAGGATCAGAGCCACTTTAGTTATTTAAAAAAGTTGTACTAAAAAAGTTGAGAAGTTTTGGCTCTCATGTAGCTCCTATTTATTTCCCTGCAGGGGAAAATCCCTTAAGAAAACATGTCTCTCAACCAGACATTGGCTCAGTCACAGCACTTTCAAAATTAACACATATAATTTCCTCCTGAATGTGAAATGATGATTAAATGTAGAATGTATTACACAGCTGACTTACGAAGAGCACAGGACATGCAGTAATATATATATATATGTGTGTGTATATGTGTGTGTGTGTATATATATATATATATATATATATATATATATATATATATATATATATATATATATATATATATATATATATATATGTATATATATGTATATGTATATATGTATATATATGTATATGTATATATATGTATATGTATATATGTATATGTATATATATGTATGTATGTATATATATATGTATATGTATATGTGTGTATTCTTAGACATACTTGTCTAAGAACACCATAGCCTTGAACATGCTGTATCTGTTAATATGGTTGCTTTGAATATAATGATACTACTAGGTTTTGAAAAGACAGATTTTTAGAGTCATTTTCAAGAAAATCCACTTGGCTACAAAATTACAAGAGTGGCGCGTGCCTGAAAGGTGTGTGTAACATACCATTACTCACAACATTATTCAACCTACCTTGGTTGGCGGTTGTATTTCAAGAGAATAAAGCTGAGCTATTGTGATTATATGAGATGGCATAATTACGTTTTCTACAACTCTCAACTCTAACAAAGAAACTGGAGAAGTCCATTTTGACAGACTCGTACGGCAGAATTTCCACCCACACTGTGTTGTAAACTGACATCAGGTTTCAAGGAGCCCACTACGCCGCCACACACAGTCCCACCATCCCAAACACATGCATACATACTTAGAAACACACACTCAAAGCCACCCACCACTAAACCAGACGTGACTGGTTGACGTTTCTCTATGGTGAGGCATTTCCTTTAATGGCCCCGGCCTCATCCCCTGTCTCCCCTGGAGTTTGCCTGTCTTACCCCAGACGCCTCAGGAGCCTGACAAGACAGGAGAGGGAGAGGGAGAGGGAAGGAACTCTATAAACTTTCAATGGTTGAGACAGATAAACAGAATTTCTTTTCTTTTTTTTCCTTTTATGTTTTTTTTTTCTCTACCTCTTCTCCTTGCTGGCAAGGGATCTTTAAAGCTGTCCTAGACAATTACTCCTCTCTCTTGTCTGTCCTGTGTCTATCACGGTGGCTCACCACATCAGGGAAACAGCCTGTATTGTATGTTTTTTTTTTTTTTTTATCGAAAACTGGACCCTGGCTTCCAGCATTTAATATTAAAATGTGGGACAAAGACAGCAGCATGTCTGTCAGTCATGGAGAAACTTATGGGAAAGCCTTCTCACAAGCCAAAACACGTTCTTGGATAAAGATGTTTTTTTCATTTTTCTACATTAAATTAATGAAAATGTATGCAACAACTTTCAGTGCAGCTTAATGAGTTCTAATGAAAGTAATAGATTGTTATGATGCCAATCTTCATTCTGTGCTTTGATCAAAGTATCACAAAGGGTAGATATAACACTGTGATTTAGTGACAAATGTAATTTTCTGAAAGGTCTCTCAGATTAACCAAGCATATTTTTTTTATTTCAATTGTATACTGTGAAATTTTAATTGTTCACCTCCACCACAAGAACGTCACTGGGACTCTTTAAAGACAATGGTGCAGCAACTCAGGCCAGCATCATTATCTTATTAGGCTAGGTATGGGCATTATTCACATTCAGAATCACAGACTGCAGCAGCAGTGTTTTTGTTTGAAAATGTATCAGCCAGAGTTTATATATTCTGTGTCTTAAGTAAAAGATAAAACCTAGTATTATTTCAAGCAGCAAGCAATTATTGTTTCCTTTAGTCTTCAAACACTTTAGCTATAAGCGATTGTACCACTACATACAACACACACAAAAACATACTTGGAAGCCTTGTTGGCAAAATATATCAGCCTCTGATGTTCTATGGACAAAACCTGAGTTCCCTCCTTTGCCTATAATGGACAGGAAATGATGCCCTACTATTACCCTGTTCAGCCTAAGGGTAACATAATGTTTCCTGCCTTGTGCTATCTATAAACAAAAAACAGGCTTTTCTTTACATGGTTTGGTTCCTGTTGCCATCAGTTCCTCTCTTCTTCAATTATTTTGGCTTTCACATTTGACAAAACTGTGGTCATAGCTGCTACCTGTGGTGGTTGCTACCATTTGTTCTCCAAAATATCCCCCTGTTGGCTGCTATCATTGTCTTTCTTTGGCAAACAAGCTGTCTACTTGCTGTTTATCTCAGTGGTGATGATAGCTTTATGAATGTGGCCTAATATGGGCTGTGTTCATGATTGGAGGTGTTGTGGAAAGTGTCAGAACAGTCAGAACAGTCAGTTTGAATGCCAGACTAAAGTTCTTGTCACTCACACACACATATTTACATTTTTACAATGAAGCCACTTAAAACTGCAAGATTTGAGGGTAATTTAAGGGAATAGCCAGTTGCTGTGAAAATGAAGCCTGTGACCTTCTCATTACAGGGTGTGTGTGCCATCTGCTTATACAGCACACATGCATTATAAAAAGTAAACAACACACATATAGTACATACAAAAATATTCTAAAACTGATTTTTTATTATTCTTTCTCAGCCTCAGGGACTTACAGGGCAAACAGTCAACCAACAGTTACCTTAAATTCTAAGGGTAAACTGCAAAATGCATATACAACTTCAACAAGAAAACATCAAGCAAATAGATGATTTACTCTGCAGGGTTTTCATATGGTCAGAAAGCTGACCCCAAAAAATAATTTTGCAGTGCAATAATGCTGCAAACTTCTGCCTTACTTTCAATATCCCTCCCACCTTTTTCAATCTTTCTGTGTCTCTCTCTCTCTCTCTTTCGTTGTCACTCTTTTGCTCTGCCCCTTTTACTTCCTCTTATCTGGTCTTTCAGACTATTTCTCTCGGGTTGTATTCGTTGATTTGGATGTAAATGTTGCCCTTGGTGGCTAGATGCGCTAGGTGTGGAGAATACCAATGGGACATCAGACGTCTTTCCGGGAACAGAGCAGGGGGGTAGAGATTGAGTGCTCGCTGTATAATAACCATTATTCAGCTGAGATGGCTATCCAGAGAGGGCTATCTGTGCTGGGGCCAGAGACACTGTGATTAGATTTCCCCTGTGTTGCTATTCTTCTCTGTCCCTGGATCTTTCTGTGTCACTGTTCCCCTGTCTTCCTTTGTATAGTTCTCAAACAATTTAACAGGGGTCCCATTGGTTATATGTGGAATGTGATGGAAAGATGCATTGAAGATAGGGAAATTACAGAATGTTCTTCCATTTGGTTTGGTTGGAAGATATACATTTGGCTGCATACCATCATCACAAATCACCTACTTTCAACAACTGACAAAAAAGCTGCCAAGTGAAACAGACCAGTGTGCCGTTTGTATGGAATGAAAACCAGAAGCTTACCTGTTTCACAGATTATTTTCAATAGCTGGTGGCTTTGAGTTGCTTTACTTTACAGCACAACCAAGTGCAGACAAAAACAGAGTGATCTCTTTCACAACATGAGGCACAAGTTTGTGGTCTTGAACATACCGTATTTTCCGGACTATAAGTCGCACTTTTTTTCCTACTTTGGCTGGTCCTGCGACTTATAGTCAGGTGCGACTTATATATCAAAATATATATAATTTAACATGTTTTTACATGTTAATTTATACTGAAAACATTGCCGTCTACAGCCGCGAGAGGGCGCTCTGGGCTTGTGACAACTAGAACGCTCCTCTTAAAGACAACTGAGAAAGAAAAGAGATAACAAACTGCAGGTAGTAAAATATGCAGCCGAAAACAGTAATCGAGCGGCAGAAAGAGAGTTTGAAATGAGGGAAAACTTATGAGGGAGACTGGCGAAAAGGTGACTCTTACTGCAATGAAGAAAACAAAGAAAGCTAATCGGCTAATCGCGGGCTGAAAGCAAGACGGCCAGAGCTGGAGGAACGAGTCGGGAGGGGCTCGTTCAGGGTGCAGTTACGTCTCCACGCCTTTTAATACCTCCATGCTCCACGCCCTGCTAGCTAGTTGTTCTGTGTGCTATTGTATAGTTCAATAACTGTTAATGTGTTACGTTAACATACCGGACACCTACCGTATTCAGCGTATTGTTCTGTGTGCTATTGTGTAGTTGAATAACACTTGTATTTATAATCTAAATAAATGCGACTTATAGTCCGGTGCGATTTATATATGTTTTTTTTCTCTTCATGACGCATTTTTTGACTGATGCGATTTATACTCCGGAGCGACTTATAGTCCGAAAAATACGGTACTCTTAGTTAGGAGACTTTTTATTGGTTCTGGTTCAGTCTCTGGACTCGTAGTCAAGCTTATAAGGTTACTGGAATGATAACCATTAAGACTCAAAAATGTCCGCATTTGGGAAGGAACCTTGTAGACTCAACTAATATGGTGACAATATGGGGAAACTGTGGTGCTCTGTGCTGACCATTGACTGGGGCCTCAAGCAAATTTACAAGTGTGCATGTATATCCAATCAAGTAAATATATCAAACGTAACATTTGCCGATCTGAAAGTCGGGATAGCTGATGAGACATGGGAGGAAGTTGTGGGGTCCTGGTATAAAACGTCAAAGGAGGTTCAGATTCGATTGGTTACGTATAGGATCATTCATAGGGGTTACTGGACGAGGCATAATACCAGCAGGGGTGGACCTGTCAGTTCAACAGACTCTATGGTGCAGACTGGCCCTTATCACAGGTTGTAGAATTGTACTAAGGCATTGGAAAAGGGTTGGGTACCGAAACTCGGTGCCAATAGGGAACCGGTGCCGACGTAAACGGTAGTAACGAGACCGAATAAGAACGAAAGTTTCGGTACCTCATTTCGGTGCTCAACTTTACACTACACCTGACAGCATGTAACGTTAGCCTACCTTTAGCTAGCAGCTGGATTAATCACGGTTAAAATGCTGACAGCTAACGTTAAACAGTGTAAAGTGTGACTGTACAGCGGGATGTAACAGTCTGCGCAGCAGCTGCCGTTGTCGCAATTCATAGATATACAGTATGTTTATATGGTCGGAATTAAACAACACAGACGGTGCGTTCACTCGCAGCTGCCGTTGTCGGAATTAAACAACACAGACGATGCGTTCACTTGCAGCTGCCATTGTCGGAATTAAACAACACAGGTAGCCTCGTGGTGCATTCACAGTAATTGTAAAATACCCTTTTCCCATCTGGGGTTCAACAGCAATTTACTGGTGAAATAAGTTATTGTTATAGTTATTACATTATTATTAAATCTTTAATTTTGACCATGGCCTTAGCAATAAACAAGTCACTGACTGTTGTTTACTACCCTTCTTTTTTTTCTTCTTCTTTTTTTTTTTTACTTTATTGAAAAGTACCGGTTCAGGCACCGTTTTAAAAGTATCGATTTAGCACCGGAATCGAAAAAAAACCAAACGATACCCAACCCTACCAAACACATCATCCCTTTCAATGAATGGTGTGGAGAAATGACCAAAATGGCCAGCTACGAACAATTTATTTTTAATATGAACAACAGATCAGTTGTTTTATCAACAGACAGCAGGTATTTTGGAAAATATGGGGCCCCTACATGAATGCGATATTGCATACTTAATGGGGGAGAATTTGACTGAATGATTTCAATATATGTACAAGTCACTGCTAAGATGTCTGAGAGATGGTATTGTATGAGATTGATAGAATACTCATCATGTGGGCTACTAGTGTGATGATATGTGTAAGGTATGGAGACAAATTAGACCAATATTTACCCTGTGTATGTGTATTTCATATGTTATTATTATTTTATTTTTTATTTTTATTTTATTTTTATTTATTTTATTTATTGCTCATTTGTTATCTTTCTCGTTCTTGCTTAGAGAGAGAGATCACTATTGTTCTTGTTTCTGAAAAAAGGCAATAAAAATGTGAATGACAAACGTAACATTTGCATATATATATATATATATATATATATATATATATATATATATATATATATATATATATATATATATATATGTATGTATATACACACGCATAGACCATTCCTGCACACATGCATTCTAGAAAATAGACTTTCCAAAATACAGTTGTACCCCAGCTGTACAGAACCTCCCTCTTAACACACAGACACTCTTCTCTTTTCTCTGGCCTGCCTGATTGACGTGAAGAGATCTGGTTGTGTTGTAGGTGCAGAGCAAATGGAAGTGCATTGTCTAGATTCCCAGCAGTTGGGTCTGCCCATTAGTTAAACATCAATGTGTGTGAAAGAGAGCAGGCCATCAGTATTCTTCATCCTCCTCCACTATATTTATCATCCTCTTTTTGTAGCTTCTAATCTTAACCTCTCACTCACTCACTCACTCACTCACTCACTCTTCTTTTCCCTCGCTCTCACCCCTTCTCTTCCCCAGCAGCCCCTCTGTGGTATTAATGCACAGACCTGCTTAAAGCCTGTGTCTCTATGCCGTGGCGCTGGGTAATCAGTTAACCTGATTACGCTGCTGATGAAATTAAATCATTTCAGTAAGTGAAAATAATAATATGAGTAATGGGTGCGGGGAACGATGGAGCACCCCACGGCATTTGCTGCTCCTAGCCAGTCAGATTTGACCTCTCTTCCCCTATCTCTCTCTCTCTCTCTCTCTCTCTCTCTCTCTCTCTCTCTCTCTCTCTCTCTCTCTCTCTCTCTCTCTTACTATAGCTCTCTCCTCTCTATGAAATAATTGATGGCTCAGAACCAGCACCTTTGAAGCCACTATGTCAGAGATTTGACATCCAATGAAAATACATATGCAGTATAATAATATAAAGATCCATTCACAGGATAATATCCTGACCAAGGCTCATGACTAACACTGCCAAGGTTAGTGGTTCAGTTAAGCATGTTAGAACAGAACACTAACACACTGGGGTTAAGTGCCATATGTTATACTACTGTATATAGCTAATTAGGTAAAGCATAATAGCAGCATTGTGTCGGTCAGTGGGTAGAGAACGGCACTGGAACTGACAGGTGCCAAGGCTATGTGCTCACTGAGTAGAGCCCACAGGTGGCCATACTATTCATAGTGCTGTGAAGTACATTTTATCACACAGTATTACATAGTATTTGCAAAAAAGTTGGTGAATACTTGCTAACTATGCTGCCATGAACTGTGTGTATCATAGCAGTAGGAGTTCCAAGGTTATATTTAAAATTTTCACCAGGACCACTGATTTAAAGTATACTGTATGTTGGAAAAAATGCCTACTAAATGACATATTTAATCACAAACCCATTTTGTATAGAACTCTAGGACTCTGGTACAGTTAATTACTTACTTATATGACTATATCAGACTTATATTTACTAAAAAGAGATGTTTTGTTTGGTAGCAGTGAATCACTAGAAATGGGATTAGTCAGGACAGTTAAATTAGTCTAAAGAAGGGATCTTTTAAGAGGGCCACGCTTAGCATGATAGAAAGCAGAAAGCAACAGCAGGCATGAATCTGCAGATTATCAGCCAGGCAGTGGCTAAGCTAACCAGAGGCTGATTAAAGGCGTTGCACCTGTCAATTGTGTAATGATATTAAATGGCAGAGCAAAATTAAAGACAATTATGGATAATGATGGCACTCAAGCCAACTCGAAAACAAAACAAAGAGAATGTCAAAAATCAAAATCTAGATAAGGTCAACTAGCATGTATGAGGCTTAGGTTTGGTGTCATGCTGAGCAAGCCAGCTGTTGCATGGAGTGGACATGCACTCTTGAAAGCCTACTCCAATTAACATATGCATTGAGTAAAAGTTGCACTCATTGAAACCAAATCCTCCTAAATAGTCATCTTGTGAGAAAATATGCATTCCTTATCACTGAAAACTTTTTTTGGGCTGATAGATAGTTTTTGATCTGATTAAGTTCAGAATGGTCTCAGTGGTGTCTTTGAAAGGCCTTCGCCATTGCTGCCTAAGTGCTATACATCACAGCAGTGATCAGGACCAAGCTGTGCTGCCCAAATGCCAACCATCAGCATATGCCAACTAAACGAGCACTGACCAATTTGTGAATCAATGGGATGCATCAAAAAGGCTTTTGTGGCACTTTAAAAAAAACAAGGTAGCCCAACAAAGGAAAACGGTTGGTAAGCTGGGAAAATTAAGATTCTCTTTAAGTGCCCCCACTTTGTCTCTTGAAACAAATGTACCTGTGGAATAGTCAGATTTTTTTTCTTTCTTTTGTAACCCAATTGGTGAAGCTTGTTTTGATATCCTTCAAAATCAGGAAGATGATCCTCAGATAATACTCAATTAGATAGTTTTTTTTGTTGTTCATAGTTTAGCTTTTTGTGATTACGGAAATTGAATGTGAATGAATGTCTGTGAGATTAACCAAAACTATTCAAAAGTGATATGTTACTTTGAAAAGTATTGGCACACTGCGGGGTGTAACTGCAGCACGTGTCTCATGCCTCTGTAGTAGGATGATTGTTGGCCTAAGTGACAAAGGCTGCTCCCAGCAAAATAAACAGCGACTTCGTCATTCACCAATAGTGCACAAATGTCCATTCTATTTGGCCTGTGTAGATTTATCATCACTGAGAACCCCCACTACACATCATAGAAATGAAATTGCTACACCATTATGGGTGACTGGCCCTTTGGGAATTCTAGGATACTATCAGCCCATGTCATTGGTTGCCTTATCACTTTCACAGTCAGGCTGGCTAACCCTGAAGTAACACTCCCTCGATGAGTGATCTATTTATTTTTGCATGGCCACCTTTATCGGCAGAGCCTGTAAGCTTCAGGGGGAAAGATGGTATCGGATTCTATTCCTGGGGTAAGTAAGTAACCAGCAAACATGCCATTTATTCAGGAATGGCTGCCAGTGCTGTATCAGGTCAGAGCAGCTCTAACGATAGCATCATCTCTCCATCCACCATCCCTGCTTCTTGTTTACTGCTGTTTTGGTTGGTTGGTTTGTTCGCCCCCCTTTTTCTGCCCTCCCTTGCTCCTTCAGGCATATTCCCTCTGTCAATTGCCTAATTTCATTAGTCTCAAATCCAGTTTTCAGCTTCATTACTGTAGTCTGTGCAGGACCCTGTCTACTGTTTTCATACCATGAAGACAGAGTTAATGTGTTGCAAAGCACAGATAGGCTTCGGCAACATCAAATACATTAGATGTAACACCCAAAAAGCAGGCCAGACCTAACCTTCGCAGACAGAACTAGCTAGAGGGGTATGAGTGTGCAGCACCTTTTTATGCCATCTTATACATAGATCAATGATGACACACAGAACACAGAGTTTGTGAGAACATGTTGCTCTGTCTTGTTTTGAAGTTTCTAAAGTGAAGTGTAGGCTTGCCAGTGCTTTTCTAAGCTCCAGGGGAACTTGGTATAAAGAGATTATACAAGGGTGATCATTAATAATCAATGGAGAGGATACAGCACAGAGCCTAAACCAGTGTAACTGCTTGTACTCCTGTGAACCTAGCATTGAAATATTAATCTTGCTCTGTTGATGTCAGCCTAAGTTAGTAACCTGTCTGGACTTAGTTTGAGACCCTCTGGTTCATCCCATTGTTCCCCTGTATTTCATTTATTTTCCAAGATTCAATATTTGACAATGTGAACACATAAACTCACCACTCTCCATGCAAACCCAGTGCATAATGTTGCAGTGCAAAAAAAACAACACAACGATTTTATCTTGGTGATAATTTCTTTTAAAGATTTAAACAAGTTTTAGGGCTAATTCATTAAGTAAGTTGTCACAATCAAAACTATAAAATCATTTCATGTATTGCAATCCTTCTAATATGAAATTCTTAACTGGCATGATTTAAAATGAGAAATTGGTTGAAAATAGAAGATTTTGAAACAAGTATTTCTTTAATCCACCTTAATGTAATTGCTCACAGTCTTACTTGTATAAGAGGTAAATGTAATATAGAATAGCTCTCTGTGTCGATTAAAGGCAGAAAGACCAATTTAGTGTGTCCTAATTTCCCTTAATTTAGCGCGTCCTGCGTGTCAACGACACCAACGTGATGTCTGCAGAGTGGACATGAGGTTATTGGCTCTCCAGATGAACAGTGACCTCTGCTGTGCCACTGGCCAGGAAGTTCAGTCAATCTTGTCTGCATTGCCATGTGGCCTTGGGCCTCTGATGCATATTACAATACAGCTCAGGGTGCTTTCCCCTCGGTTCTCATCATCTAAGAATGAGTCACTGTTCTGGCTCCAGTTGGGGTAGATGTCAAACAATTTGACCCATGGGACTAATTGCCCCAAGAGAGCGAGGAGTCTGCATAAGGAGAACAATGACCACAGAGCACACTACACTGACATCTCTTAACAGTGAAATAATTGCTCAATCATGCATGAGTATTAGCTGCAAGGATACCACAATCTTTGTTGGCTACTGTGATGGTTCTTGAATAAGTGGTGCAATAACGACCGTCAAAGAGGCTTCAATCTTACCCTTAGCTTTTCTTAGACATGATTAGGGGGGGGCGCCAAGGAAAAAGGTTGGGAACCACTGCTTTACACAACCCTGGCTTGTGCCTTTGATGGCAGAGTGAAATCCAACCAATTGGTATTCAGTCCTGGGCTATTGGTGGTTATAGTGTGTCTCAACCAAGTGGGGGGTTTTGCAGAGCACTATGTAACCTCAAATTGACTTGGAGTGTCATTTATTCCTCAGAACATGGAGAAACTAGATAGAGAAATCACTCAGATTACCGGGCTTTCTGTCTGGTATTACCTTTCACTCTATTGTCTCACCCTGTGATCTTCTATTTGCATTTAAAGTCATGTTTTGACTACTTGTTATACTGATAATATGTGCAGGAAGTCAGTGTCTTCCTTAAAGGTATTTTATTAAGACACATTGTTCTTAATGGATAAGCTAGTTGATAGTGGGAATGCAGTCTGTGAGTACCTGGCTACCTGATGGCTTCTCTAACCATCTGGGAAAGAGGAAGTCAAAGAAAGCACAATGCTTGTTTTCCCTGGTCTTCATTCATAAACCTCTCTGATGCCTCAACACAGCCTTCTGGGAGAGCCAGATTATTTTCAAGTCTTACTATCCATAAGGAAAATGGTAAATACAAATGCATCACTAAGCTCTGTAGTCAGCCTGTTTAATTTAGGATATGTGAATGAGATTGTATGATTTAAAGGTTTAAGGTAACATGGACACTATCACAATATATTAACACATGTATTTATTCATGAAAGGTTATTGTAATTACACTTAAGTATACGTAATACAATGTTAGTGAAACCATTTACCTTCTAAAATAAATTTTGTCCTCCTATTTAACCCTTACAGGTCCCTATTATGATTTCCATTACATTAATATGAAATTTCAAATGCATTACAAAGGCAGTTAAAAAAAATACACAAAAGGTCTCTTATTGCTACAGTAATCACAGACTACACAGCTAGCAATAATTTTAAAATGTCACTGAGTCAAGTCCTACGTGTGGCAGCAACAATACAGTTCCAAAGATCTTCTTCTCAACAAGAATGAATGAAGAAAATCACTGCAATATAATCATTTATTTTGTCATATTTTAGTTAAATTGCTGTGCTCTAAGTTCAAAAATGAAATTATATGCACAAAGATTACAACTAACTACTTTGAATGGGAACTTTTTTAAAGTCATAAAAGCTGGCTCTGCAAGTGAGAGGACTTACGCCTCTTCTTTTCTTTTCACAGAGGATCTACTCCCACCAGGCTTCCCTAACATTGACATGGGCCCTCAACTCAAAGTGGTGGAGCGCACTCGAACAGCCACTATGCTCTGTGCCGCCAGTGGCAACCCTGACCCAGAAATCACCTGGTACAAAGACTTCCTGCCCATTGACCCCAGTGCAAGTAATGGGCGAATCAAACAGCTACGCTCAGGTAAGGAAAGCCCAAGCAAAATGTTGCTGTCTTTTTTCCCTCTTACTAACTTAATAACTTGTTTGATTTCACAGGGCATTTTGTGGCAATAGTTGTGGCTGTTTATGTGCTTTGAAGCTACTGTGGCTTCTCCTCTGACCAGGTTGTTATAACCCTGGGTCATCATCCAAAAAATGTGTTAACAAATTACATTTAAGAGTGCAACATTACTGAATGATGTCAAATGATTCACCGCAACCCAGAAGTGTGTCATAGTAGACAATTAGGGCAAGGTCCACATTTTACTGACACAACTCAGTGGTGGATATGTTTTTTTGTTCCCATTCATTAAACCCCACTGAGAGTTCCAGTAAAGCAAATACTAATTATATTGCTAATTAAGTGCAGACCCTGGAGTTTCCCCGGGCAATAAGGGGTATATATTTTAGATCGATGATTTGTCACCATTCGAAAAATCCAATGACGTCTGTTTGATTTGTTGCTGCAAACGTAAATCAGACACCACTGAAGGAAGAGTCTGTTGCCATTAAGTCCTTGCCCCAGTTGTGGTCCTCATGAGCAGTAAACTCAAAAGAATCAATTTGTCATCTCATTATTTATGCCTTGCCATGTCCACAGCTCCCTAAGATGCTTTTAATTTTAGGTGTTTTATATTTAACTTACTGGTGCACAGTTTTGAGGCAGACGTTTGACTTTTAAAATTTCAAGGCAAAACCTTCTATCAACATATGTGTGACAATTTGCTCTCTCTGAAATGATGTAAAACCTACTGAAAACTCTGTTTCTTGGTTCATAGTGGCTCGAGGACCTCCTCTGGGAATGCTGGGTTGTCCTTACTGTAGGTGCTTTGGAGAAGGCTGTCAGCCAGTGCTTTTGACTTTAGTTTGAGGACAAAGAGCCTCCACAAGGGACTCTTTGAAAGAGAGCTCTAACGTAAATGTTTTCACCTCCATGCTCATCTTTTTGCACTTTCAGCCTTCTCCGAAAAACAATTTAGGGCTTGAACCTTAGAGGTGCACTGTGGTGTTTTCTTTTGAACAAACCAAAGTTGTTTACATTCAGTGTTTCTCACCAAAACGTACTATGTGTATCCTTGAGGTCTAACAATCATGTTGGTGAATTTGCTTGCTCATAAAACAAAGCATTTTTTCCCATTGCATTGTTTGCCATTTAGCACTACTAGTGGTCAAAAACTCCACAGGGTACCCTTAACTGTTCAGATTCCCTGCACCTCCTGATGTGTAACAGGCAAATATGCCTAATAAGGATATTACAGTTTCACCCTACTAATAATACTAATACCAAGTATTAGTTTAATACCACAACAACTAAACAAATGAAATATAGCTCTGACAAGTTTATTGTATCATTACGGTCATCAATTTAATCTTGCCATGTACAGTATATAAACAGTGGCATGATGTGTTTTCACCATGATGATTGTGATATCAGAGGTTGGCAGTTATGCAGCTGTATGTAGTCATTGTGGTATTGCAGTACTTGGGTAGTATTGTACAAAGTAGGATCATGCAACTTAAGCGGACAATATTTAAAATTGCTAGAGTTGCATTGACGATTTACTATGTAGGAAAGTAAAAAAAAAATGGAAGGCTATTAAAGATATTAAAGCTTTTTAGAGGATTTGATTATTGTTAGAAATATTTGTTTCTCAGGTACATTTGGCGGCTAGTAAGCCTAAATACTCCACCAGAAATTTCTTAGGTTGTATATAATCATATGAAAGGCCAGCTTTGCTCTAAAAATTGGGTTATCTGTGAACTTTGTCAATATGGCTTTGTGAGTTTTGAGCCTCTGTGAATGATGGCCAAATACATTCAGCTTGCTGTCTGTTGTCGAGTTCTGTATCATCTGTCTTTATCTGTTTCATGATTTCGTCAATTGTCATTGTGTGTCCTGTCTAACTGAAACAGAATGCTGTTTTGTTGTCTCTCTCTCTCTATATATATATATATGTTTTGTCTGTATTTGTGTCTGAAACTCAGATGTGTCTCACATTGCAGAGTCTTCAACACTTTTCATTTGGCTGTTACCCATAACACAAGTTAAAAATAAAAAATAAACAATAAACCAACCAATAAAATACAACTGAAATATAAAACAAAAAAGGGTTCATTTGATTTTTCACAAAAGAAACGCCTCGAATTAGAATTTTAAATTGTAAATAGAATTTATGTTACAGGACTTAAAAACTGCTAAAATACTGAGGTGGGACACAAAACCCAACTAATCTGGAGTCCCTTTAATTATTGCGTGGCAGTCTCTTTAACCTCAACCTAAAATGAACTATGTTGTTCTTCCCCTTTTTCTATTTACTTTCCTCTTGCATTGTCATTTTCAGAAACCTTTGGTAAGTGTCTTGCAAAGCCCAGAAAGCCCACCCACTCTCCTTGAAGCAGATGGCACATTTAAACTACTTTCCAAAATGCATGCATCCCCTGCTCTCCCCTCACCCTTGTCCTCTTTTGCCACTTGTTCCCCATGTTCTGTTTCTATTTATGCTAAACTTTTACTTTTGTTTCGTCCACACTCCTTATGCTATTCTTCTATTATCCTCTTTCACCCCCTACACTGGAACTTAAAAAGGCAAATCAAGCGCAAGCAGCAGCATGAGTTGGGGAGGCGTTAAGGTATCACAGTCCACCAAGCAGCACCGTGTTTATTTATATGGACAAGACTTGCTGAGCAAGTCTTTTGAGGCAACATCCTGCTTTGCATTAATGCTAATATGCATAGTAAGACTTGTACTGCCCAGTTCAACCATGTTTTCTACGGTATTTTAGCACCTTTTCTGGACTATTTGGGGTCTAAAGTACCTTGTGCAATGTTACCTTGAAGGTACCTTATGTACTTTTCCCCTGACCATTTTTTCCAGATTTTACACTGCCGATGCCTCCTGTCACGTCTAGTTCTATCTCTCTGCTGTGTTCCAAGACAGCAGGCTTTGAGGAAATAATTGGACTCTGCTTGAATCCAAGACAATTATTCCTGTGCAGTCATAGCCTACAGTATTTTTTTGTCTTCTTGGTGAGGCGTATAACAAACACTTTCCTCCAGAAATACACTGTTGTTTTATGCTCAGGGGTAAATGATCAAACTTTAGTTTCACAATAACAGCCTTGCTGTCCAAAAATACCCTTGGAAAGTGCAGCAAGTACTGAGAGGGGCTGAAAGAATCTTGAGTTCTTTCCAGGTGAAGGTCACTGCACGAGCGCTGACTAGCTGCACCCTCCAATCCCACACTTGGGCTGGGTCGAACCTCCAAATATTTTGTCAGGAGAGCATTTTCTTCTCTTGCCAATTTGGCCCAGATCCCCACTGGCTTACAAATCTCTAGCTCAGGCTCCATTACCCATGCTAGAGGGCAAGGACTCAAGTGATAGTTGCATTTGGCCACATCTTGTATTCCTCCTGACTTTTTCAACTAATTGCAAAAATATACCCTGCCACTTTAAGCTGGGTATATTTTACTTACAGGTCAAACGATATGTGTATGTAGGAGGGTAGAAAAGGAAATTACTTTCCCTTGTTTCAATACCAAGGCTCTCATAAGGTAATGTTAGCTCTGGGGGCTTGTCTTTTTTCTGTAGCCTTTTTGCTGGAAAGCTCATTCAGCAGCCAGGCAGGATTTATGCTGATGAGAAAAAAGCCTGCCTGCTAAAGCCCCCTAGGCTGCCATCTTCTCATGTCCTTAGCACTTTGAGTAGCCATCTTGGGTCTCCAGGTTTTAGTACTTAGTAATTCATCATTCAGTTTTAATTTTTTTCAATGTTAAAATCACTTTCAAAAACTGAACAAAGATAAAAGTTCTTGTGGCAGGCTTTGAGACTTTTTTTGTTTTCAGATTCTTCTATTGATCAGATTGCTGTTTTTTGGGGCTACCTGTTTGCACTCTCAAGAACTCTGGCATGTCCTCTCCCATAGATGATAGCCTTCTGGTAGGAGATAGGGGAGCGAAAAGGGGATGTGGGTTGGAAAATAGGAGTTCAAAAACATACAGAGCCTTCAGCTCCTGTAATCCAACACCTTTCTATTTGGACCTTCCCTCCATCTGATTTTGAAATGTGCATACTGATCTCACATATTTCCACCTGAAATAAAAGAAAACATTGTAATAATAATTTTGAATATATATATATATCCCACTCATGTTTGTGAGATAGCTGCATATTTGGCTAACTCGTTTTGTATGTGCCAGACCATGCTGTGCTGGCAGGGCAGTGATATTTGCGTCAGGGTCCCCTGAGGAGCTCCTCTAGAGGTGTGGAGGGAGCCTGACATTTCTCCCCAAGTCCCTGTGGCTGCAGACCCCAGGCCCTTGTTGGCCTTGTCAGCCAGAACAGATTAACCGGAGGCCGGAGAGACCGTGAGAGGATTGGGAGAAGTGCATATTCATAAAGATTAAGGTCCTTTTGTAATATAAAGGTTTAAAATCATGACATGACATTTGATGGCTCCCTTACATACACACAGATTTATGCACATTCCAATGTGACTAGTGCAGAGTTAAATTGCACTTAATCCAAAATGTGCAAGAAAACACTCACATTTGTTGGCATCAAAGCTGCTCTGCAGGGAGTGGCTCAGAGCTCTGCAGATGTGGTAACAACAGCCAGATTTTCCCTGAGACCTGCTGTGACACCACCAGGATCCCAGACGAGTGTCTGTGTTGATGAGAAGGTCAGCCAGACGCCCTCTGGAAGGTGGTCAGACTTTGACACTCGGCCAATCACGCAACCCCATCCGCCTCACATGCAGATGGGCAACATCTCGGGCCAGATTGCCTTTGGACAGACTACATACTTCAATAATATTTTTTAATATATTCAGAGGGTTGTTTCACAAAACAGCTGGGGTGTTCTGTGCGGCGAATAATGCTGCATTTTTTAATGCAAGGAGGTCAGCAGCCTGTTGAGGTATATTTAGGTCATTGTCACCCTAAGCTGATCAATCTCTGGCTGACCAAAGCTTAGAAGGGGAGCTTATGGCCATCAGGTTGCAGGCCCATAGTAAAGGTGGATTTGCCATTGTAATTGAATACAGGCTACCGGACACTCCAGACCCAGCCTGCCTGGTCAGGTCCTTGGCAAAATTTTTTTGCTGCTTTATTATTAAATTAGTTCCAATGACCTAGGGCACTCGCTTCCTTTAAATTTTCTATATTTTTGTTTTGTGGAACCGTTTTCTTTTACCAACCTCTATCTATTATCTCTCATCCTCCTTATTGCTTTTCTCTCTTTTTCTGTCCTTCATTTGTCGTTGATTCCTTTATAAAGTCCACATGTGATGGCCTTCTCCTTTACAAACCTGCTTTATTAACCTTATCCTAACCTTAACCTAACTTTGACCTTAACCTCACCTAACCTTTAACTAGTAACCCCTTAACCCCCAACTAAAATTTCACCACAGCTAAAGCAAAATAAACCAACAGCTTCTGCAGCCTCTAATCAAACTCTAACTCTATAACAATGTAACCTTCCCAGAGCCCTATTGCCCTTTGTCTTGTGATTATCTATTATTATGTGGTCTCTAAAATCATTACAGAAATGATTAAAATGTCACTGTTGTTTTGCCTGGTTTTTCAATGACTCCTCTGTGAATACATCTGTGGCAAATCTATGCATTTAGTGTACTGTTTATAGACAATGAAGGAAGCTTATCCTTTAGAGTGGGTTTACAGACTACAAAAAACCTTGCAAGTAAGAAATAGTTAAGAAAAATGACGATCAGTAAGTAAATCACTTTAAATTACAGTATGGTTAATTGCAGCAAATGCACACTTTCACAGTAGGAACATACAGAATAATCTACTGTATAACTGCTTTTGTATAAATCTTACACATTTGTCTTTAATAGTATACAATTCTTGATGTAATGTACGATGTATACATAAGCAGTGCAACACAGTGTACAGCAAGTCTAAAGAAAGGGAAATGAAACCACCTAGTTGCATTGCAAACCAGGCAGAACTTCAAACTCAGTGATTGCCTCCTACCTGCTGGTATCACAAAGGACGCCTCTGAATGCAAAGCTGCAATAACAATCCAGTCAGAAGTTATTGAAAATTTTATCCCGCTGCCCAGCCAACCACACCCATTAATTTACTGTATAGGATATGGAAATTACTGGCACCACCTTACATCTTAAACTCCAGGTTCTCTTGATTTGATTTTTTTTTTAAACTGAGAGTATGGTTATTGGTGAGGAGATTGGCAGGGGGATTAGTATGGCATCAGCAGTAATTGGGGCATTGTACCAGACCATTGTGGTGAAGGGGGAGAAAAGCCGGAGAAGACAGTGGAGACTGGGAGATGGCTAACCCGGGCTGTCATCCGTTCTCTCTGCAAAGAAGTCTCCCTACAGTGGGAGCGGAGGGACCGAATGGCCCACTGCAGGCTCATTTTGCATTACTAGTTCCGCAAGTTACGACGTAGGCACGGACATGCCAAGGGTGCTGTTTGCCATCTGATCAGGGTGCCTCCTGGGCGTCTTCCTTTAGAGGGATTGACTGGTAGAAGGCCCCGGTGTAGACCCAGAACATGCTTGATAGATTATATATCTCATTTGGCTTGGGAATGCCTCGTATCCCCCAGCAGGCGCTGGAAAACGTTGCTGGCGAGATGGACGTCTGGACTACCGTAATTAGCCTGCTGCCACCTTGACCCAGCCTCGGGTAAGCGGCAGAAAGCTGATGGATTGATGGAAGGTGTTGTTTTGTTGGTTCGTCTAGTTGGTAGAATGCTGGAATATGCCGTTGTATGCATCTTGCAAGAATGCATGCACACACGCAAGGGCCATGCCTGTAGCGTTGCCTGGGCAGTGCCTACCCTTGACCCTCTGCGCTGTGCCTGCAGGCCATCTATGCTAAGTAGGGCACCTCCCCTGGCTTGGCACCGCCCTGCTGGCACTCTCAAGGGATGGCCAAGGGCAAATTGTAGCCATGAGTCATCCTTAGATTTAGAGAGGGAGACGTTAAAAAAAAGGCAAGAGGGAGGAAACTGTGGGAAAGACTGAGACACAAAAACTCAGAAATAGGGAGAGAGAGAGGAATGGAGAAACCGATAAAGAAAAAAGGAGTTAGGAAACAATGGGGGAAAAAAAGCCAAGAGCGGAAAGACAGTTTAATGCTTGCCAGAGAGAAGGTTGAGTTAAGCAGGTTCCCCTACCCACACCCAAAGCTCTGCCTATAAGGGATGCATTTTGCATCACAGCAACAACTCGGGCAACGTTTAAAAGCCCACCAGCCATTGACTGGACAAGCTCAACATTTCATTGTCCCTAATGGGACATTTGGCTTGCAGTCAGGCATGTAACACAATACAGACAAAATAAACAAAGAATAGGGAAACCTACAACTCTCAGTAAAATGAAACAATGGAAAGAGTCAGGAGTTGGAATGACTGGGGAGGAGGGATGAAGCTTGAGGTGAAGAGTCTATCTGTCACAGTCAAGCAGGTTTACGACTTGTAGGATAAATAAGAACTTCAATCTGTTTGATTTAGCTTGAGGTTGCCTGAAGGTACAGAATGAAATTCTAGTTCAGTGGAGATGTCATTCCTCCCTCAGCAAGTTTTTTTCCATACTAATGTAAATACTCTGTATAAAATAGTTGCGCCCCAAGCATGCTTTACTGAGCTATTATTCAAGGTCAGTTGGCTGGGAAAAGGCATTTGCAACTGGAATGATCCATGTCAACTTTAGGTCAAACCTCTCTTGTTCTGCATTTTCACCCCGAGTTGCAGCCATGATCAAACTTGAGCTTCTTCAGTTCTGCCAATGGAGCATTGGGTTTCCTGTCTTAATATATCTAAAGCAAGGAGGGGGGAAATCGAGAAAACAATAAAGCAATAAAGCGTGCCAGTCATATAAAGCTCCCCATGCCTTTGTGATACCAGCAATGAGAGGTTACTATAAAAGAAATCACCCATCTATGAAAGCCATGTAAGAGATAAGAGATTACCTAATGGTTTGATAATCTAGTTCCAGTGATCCACCTTCCAACCCAAATAACTCCTCTAACTATTACTAACTTTAACACTGAACTAAACTGATGTTGTGTCTTCGTTTTTGTGTCTCCTCCAGAGGGTACCCCGATTCGAGGTAAGATGTTTAACACAATAAAGAAAAGGGAAAAAAAGACTTTAACTTACATTAAACCAGACATAACCGCTTCTAACTCTCCACACAACTGACTTCCTCTTAAAAGATGACAAACTTCTCTATTTCTACTAACATTAATATGTCATCTGTGTTTGGGTTCTGTGTTCTGTGTACACAAGGTTTTGTGAGCGGGATCATATGTGTTTCACACTCTTATGTCCCATGTCATCATTAATGTGTAGTTCTTCCACCTCTGTGGGTGTTCTGTGTTTGTGCCCTCATACTATGTCCTCCACATCATCAGTGTCAGCAAACCCCAGAGCATTTCAAATTGTGTTGCCGACGGTTATGAGACAGGATTGAGAAGGTTGAAAGCAGAGGGGAGGTTATTACTAGGCGGTTTGTTTGCTTTGTGCCTCTGACATTTAAATTGTTTGGACATGGACATGGGGCTAGAGGGTGGGGGATTGGTGATGTGAATTTGTGGAGTGGGTGATGGTGGCCTAATTCGATGGTAAGGCCAAGCTATTGATTACTGTAAACTGTTCAACACAATCTTAGCAACCACCTTTCTTCCTTCTTCTTCTCTGCTTTGATATCATCCTCATCCTTCCATTTGCCACCAGAGCAATAGCCACATTCTGTATCGTGATGCATCCCTATCACTTTCATGAGCCCAAGCTGGAGATACTTGTGGTATGTCACGGAAAAAGCCGGCATACATTACATTTTGATTTAATTTTCTTCCTACCCGTTACTGTGCGGCACAGCAATTTATAAAGGCAAAACTAAGGAGGTTGCTGCATGTACGTCATTTTACCATACCACAACCAGCTCTTATAATGTCAGCGGATGAGGAGGATATCAAGATGGGAAGGGAATGACACAGAGGTAAAGCAGTGTGAATCCAGTGAATTATAAATTAGCGTTGTGAAATAATTCTTCCTCTCCCCTCATTTTTTTTTTCTTCATATTTCCCCAGACAATATAACTTTCACTTGTAATTATCCACCAGGCTTTGTTGCTGAAGCATTCTCTCCCAGTTGATTCAGTGTGATTGTTGATTCCTATGTTTGTTGTAAAATGCTTTTGTTCCACAGGCTGAGCAGGTAAGTAAATATCTCAGTTTGCCATGTATGTCCCTGTATTCATGGGGACGAGATGAATGCTTTTATTTCCATGATTACAGCTTGGTACAGCAAGAGGGTGATTCATTTCATGATAGAGCTCCTACAGTAAGAGTATGGTTCTCCATCCTCAACCATTTCATATATGACTCAAATCTCTATACAGAAATATGTTTTCAAACACATTCAAGAGCAGCTGAGGTTTTTCGACAGAATTCAGACCCTTCACTCCTTTAAAGCCCTCATTCATAACCAAGATAGCCAAACCCAGCCCTCCCTGCTCTGCTTTGTTTGAATAAGAAGGTCTCATAAATCATATTGTGGCGAACAAAAGCAAGCATGACTTATGAACTTTGCATTTGCATAATAGGACAATCGGCCTGAAAAAGGCAATTTCTCCCCACAACGTTACTGCATGCTGACACTGATTACGCCCTCAGGAGTGTATGCACTTATGTAGAGAGAAAACTAATAGTTTAGGATCTTGAGAGATGCAAATGTAATTGAGATCAAGGTATCTTAGAGGGATACAAATTGTTTGTTTGCCAAGGTGCATGTCCACACTAATGCAGAATTTCATCTATTTTAAGTTGACACTTCCACTCCAGAAAATTAAGCTTTTATGAAAACATTTCTTTAGGTTGGACACCACTTGTCCTACTGCTGAGTCATTTTACGTCAATTTTATTTCTATAGCCAGATATCACAACTTTGCCTCAAGGGGCTTTACACCCTCTGTCCTTAGACCCTCGATTCGGATAAGGAAAAGCTCGCCAAAAAACACACAGGAGGCAATTCATTCACATAGATAGGAGAAGAGACAAGACAACATGCACACAGCAGAGTGAGAGACAGGAGGAGAGGCTGAATCTCCTGGATTGAGGCATAGTCAGGCATCACCAGCAGAGAGAGAGAGGTCCTAGGACACCAATGGTCCAGTACAGAGAAGCCGGAGTGAAAAAAGAAGACATGGAGGAGAAAGTAGGGAGAGAGAGCCAGGGAGGAGAGAAAGATTGGATGCACCTCTGCTTGTGGGACAACAAACAATCGGAGCAAGATACTGTGACTTTCAGAAAGTATTCACGTCAGCAGAAAAAACATGAAGCATAAGTACTAGCTTTATAGATTAATTTAGACTGAGCTGCCGGAAGGATAATAGTAACAGGTATAAGGGCTGAAGAAAAAAAACAACAATAACAAGCAACCAACAGAAAGTTAAGGCAAAAAGATCAGTTTTAAATTTGGATATAAAGGTCTGAAAAGAGTTGGACTGAAGTCAGCAGGGAGGTTATTCCAGAGGAAGGTGGCACAATAGGGATATGGAAATGCCCTGCAGCCTGCTGACTTCTTTTTAACTTTGTGAACAGAGTGGAGAGCATGTGACAATGTAAAGTTTTAGGATATCAAACAGCTATGAAGGGACGTGCCCATTTAGAATCTTATATTTGTAAGTCATCAGAAGCACTTGACTTGTCTTATCTGACAAAACCAATGAAGGGGGTTAGAGTGTAAGCTAAAATTGGTGTAAGATGGGCAAATGTTCTGGTTTTTGTTGAAGTAACTGCAGCATTCTTAACCATTTGACAACTTTTATTACTAGCACGCGACAGTCTGAACCATTAACACAAACCATTGTAACAATGGTTGCGTTAGCTGTGAGTGTCTGGAGGCTACAAAAGCGAATATCGGTTTGAAAATAAAAAGTAGTCTTAATATAATGTGGAGCACAGAGAGAGTTACAGAGTAGAGGAGTTGTCAATCTCGGAGAAGTCACAATGTGCGTCACTGAAAGCAGCGTCACAACTTCCCATGTGAGAGCTTATTCCCAAAATGTAAAATCTTCATTTATTTTGCTTCCATACAAAGCCACCCAGGTGCTGGCCTAGAGGTAAGCGATAGGTAGAAAGGTAGCTGGACTCCCTACCTGCTTCATTACTGATTTCATGGGAGCGTTACAAGCCACCAGATGGGCATTGACAACAATGGCGTCACAAGTGGGGCCCCATGCTGGTGCGATCACAGTATAATGACCTTGGGGTGGTGGCAGAGCGTGCCCGAGTGACAGGATACAGACAGAAGGAAAGCGAGACTGAGAGATAAGGGCATTTCCATACTTGGCTGCCGCATGTCCAAACTGGCGGTCTTCTCCATTGTGTGATTATTAAAACTGCAGGTTCATAACTGAAATCCCTAACTGTTCACACATTGTCGCCCAGTAGTCACCCTCTGTAGTCGCAAGAGGTACAGAATTTGAATTGGTTTTCAACAATTCAACAACTGTAGAATCGTTGTATGGAACCCTGCTGAACCAGCTGGGCACAACGTGTAAATACACCAGCCAGTGAAGTGGGATACTACTTTATACATGATGTGATAATGATGATGTGAAAATGCAAACATGGTGTGAAACTTGTGAAACACCATGTTTGCTTGCTTTATTATTGTATATAACAGTTCCTCCTGAATCATTAAGTGTGCTTAAGGTATTGTATCCTGCACTCTTCTGTGCACGTCAGTGAGTTTAATTCATGTACTATTTTGAGTGTCTGTCTATCCACTTATACAGTAAGGTGTTCATTTGGGGTTTTAATTGCACTGTAGTAGGGCAGCATTGGGATGTGAGGATCGTGAGGAAACGACAGCAGAGGAGATGAGAAATGAGAGATTAATGAAAGACATGAACTGAAAATGAGAGATAAAATGATGAAAAGAACAGTGTGCCACCAGCAGGCTTGAGTGGGCTGCGGAAAGAGCAAGAGGGAGGGAAAGAGAGAGTGAGACTTGGCCAGACATTTTGTTGATCGCCTAAACAAATCAATCAAGGCCCGCTGGAGCACACTAATTGAATTACACAAATGGGACTGGGGGGTACACATGGCAAAGCTGCTACAAAGCAGCGACGGGGGTGGGTAGACCACGGCTTCAGGCACTTTCTGAAATTAATCATCCATGCTTGCCCCTCCATGCTTTTCTTTCATCCCCTCATCTGTCCTTCTGTTTTTCTGTGCTTGTCTGTCTCTTCAACTCTTCCTCCTACCCCTCTCTGTTTTTTTTCTTTTTTCTTTCTCTCCCTATTGCACACCGCACTCTTTCCACCCCATTGCTGTCTTTTTTCAGATCTTCCCCACCCTTACATTTTTTGCCGTCTAAAACCAGAACTAAATACGAATTTGTCTTTTGTTTTTTTTTGTTTTAACAATGAGACATTTTCTGATAAATTTCCTGCTCGTCTACAGCTACAGAAAGGGCATTGAAAACCTGCAAATAACTGTTATAGTTTAAACATAGTGAAACTGTTGGGGCTTTGTAAATTATAGAGTGTGGTCTAGACCTACTCTATCTGTAAAGTGTCTCGAGATAACTCTGTTATGATTTGATACTAATAAATAAAATTGAATTGAATTGAAACATCTCAATTTCGCTTCATTTTGGAAAGAAAATGATGACTTGTTAAAGTACTGAAGACTGCTGGCACTAACTAACTGCATTGAACAGCTTTGGTACGAAAATGTCTGTTCTAGAATCTGAATTGCCCTTCAAAAACATGTATTTGTTGAACTCTGCCCAGGCAGTCTTCTTTGTTATCACACCTTGGCACCTCAACACTCCTCATCAGATCAGCCTGCGGCATGCAGCGCTGTTAACCAGGGCAGCTGTCACTGCTGGGACAAATGTCCCAGACCCACTGTCCAGGTTGAGCGTGTTGGTGAGCAGGCAGGGTCACTTTGACTGAAATGGAGACTAATTAGTCCACATGAAAGTGAAGTCATTATTATCAAGAATTATTTTTCTTCTTTGGGATCATAATGGTGGATCATACATTATGGAGCAGGACACAGAAAGAAATTGCACCAATCTTTTCTCCTCTGACCCAGAAAAACATGAATTATTACTAGCACTAGCTGGGCTTTACGGATGGTCGGTGTGACCTGTAAGTGGAGGTCTCAGGTTCAATACCTGCAACACCTTACATAATGTCCTTTAACATTAATTTGTCCTTTTTAAAGTGTCATTGAGCAAGATTAAGTAGCAACTAAAGTAGTACTCACTCAGTAATTGCAGGTCAATCTTGCAGCTGAAATTAAATGCTTACAATGTAATGTAATAAAATCTAGTCGCTGGCACTTTAGTACCATGCATTTGAACCCACAGTTATGCGCATTTGTTTTGGTTTTCTGTCTTAAATAATCAGTCGACACAGTCAAACTGTGCTGATATCATATAAATTAAAATGAGCCATGCTTTTTATTGATTATGCCATATCTTGTTTTTCATGTTTTCGAATGAAATAACTTTCTTTCTGTTTGTGATAAGACTTCATAGCTAAAGACAGGGAAGACATGCCATTAGGCCCCATATAGTATTCACTTAATAAACACAGTCAGGCCATTTTGTGAGCAACACAGTTTGTCGCTAGGCAAGTCTTTATCAGCAAACGCCCAATGTTTGAACAGACTGGGTAAAAGGTATTTATTGTGCTTGTGAAAAATATTTTTTTGCATTTATTTGATCCCTTTTGTTTCCTCTTTTCCTGATTTAAAAAAAAATAAATCCAATGGCCACTCACGCGATGAGCCACATGTTGACATGGTAGACAATTATGCGCAATTATGCAAAACACAGAGAGTGCAGTCATATAAAAAAAACACAAAAGGATGTTTTTTTGTTGTAGGAAATTGTAGGAAAGATACACATGCTGGTGACAAGGGTTTTGAAAAGCGGGAGTTTGTTTTGGGTGCACACATGCACGTGTTTTCTGCAGCTCGAGATGGATCATCAAAGAGGGTCCGCTTGGATTTATATGTTAAAAGCTCTTAGAGGTCTGTTGTCTTTAAATTCTAATATTATCTGGCTTTAAATTGACTGCCTGGTCACCAAAAAAAAAGTGTGTGAGGGACTACACCATTTTGTAAACATAGCTATACTGCGAAATACAGAGAGTTTTGTGGAGCTGATAAGCTTAATTAGCTTTGTATCTCATTTGGCAATGGGTGGACTGTAACGGACGTTAATTAATATAAAATAGTTGTGCACTATAGGTTTAATGTGATAGATTCATTTAAGTTAACTTCTTTGAGGTTATCAAAAGCCAAATCTCGGACTAGAGGAAAATATATGAGGAGAGTGGTAATGTCGAAGTGGACAGAAGAGATATGCAACTCCCACAGTGTGCAACAGCACCTGTAACACCAGCAGGATATTGCATCTCCACTATGTGTGAATCTGACAGAGAGGAGTATAAAGCCTCTCAAAATAGAATGAAGTTGTGATTTTTCTTTTGCGCTCTCTCCCTTATCTTTTCTGTCCTTCTCATTCTGGGCTTCCTTCATCAAACATTTGATCACACAGATTTTATTGTATCCAGTGTGTATAATTAAATGTATCCGTATGTTGTTGCCAAGATTTTCACGAAGTTAAGAATGATGTCAGTCTAGTTACAAGAGTCAAAATTAGGGTTTCAACTTTGAGACCGAATAACAATGACAAGTTTAAGACAGATATTAGGAATATTATATATAAATAAGAATAAATGTCCATTCCTCCTCCTCTCTGTGTTCCTCTACATTTCTTTCTTCCTTTGGCTCCCCCCCTCCTATCTCTCCTTCTTGCTTCTCCTCCCTGCCTTTTTCTTCCTCGCTTTTTTCCTACCTCAATTGTTCTCCCTCTCTCTGTGTTCCGCCAGCGGAAGGAGTCTTGATGTGTTCTTCACAGCTGAACTGAATAATAGCTAGAATATGTAATGAAGCCAGTAGGGGCTTGAAAACAATAGATAATGCCACCTAGCGAGGAGCCTTCTCAACTAAAGATGGAAAGGAACAGATGAAACTCTCTCCATCCCTTCAAACACTATTTTTCTCTCCTGCTTGCTCTCTCTCTCTCTCTCTCTCTCTCTCTCTCTCTCTCTCTCTCTCTCTCCCTCTCCCTCTCTCCTCAGGAGGTTCAGTTCACAGCAGCCAATGTTGGTTCTAATTGGCTCTCAATTAATTTTGTTTGGCTCATTATCTGTCACCCTCCGCATGTTGGAGGTTGTGTTTTGTTGACCTTCAAATGACATGTGTTAATCATTATTTTTTACACAAAGACATTTGTATTTGTTGGAAGCATTTGGACCTGCAGACTTTCAGCAGTTGGCACACACAGAATTAAAAAACCATATGATTCTGATTCGACTGTTTGCTAACAGTCAACAAAAGCCCTTCAGCATTATTTTTTATGAAGCATTGAAAAACATTGCATCAACTTCAGCTTTCCAAAGATTTTATAATTCAGCACGGGGGCCGAGGCTGACGAGCCGCTGGCAGAGCTTTCTGGAACCATCCACCTGGAGTTGAACTTCACACAGTCCTTGCTTTATGGTCTCCCTCGTGTTGAGGCAGTAGGCTTCTGAGCACATTCCAAGCCACCTGCCACCAGGCTGGCATTTGCTTTTCCAAGCGCACTTCAAACACATCCAAATCAGATTCCCTGCATAAACACAGAGCGAAGGCTCCACCACCTGCACTCTGCAGGTAGACATTTTCATTTGGTTTATAAGCTATGTGCCAGAAACGGCTCCCTCTGGGGATGAGGATGATCTGAGCTGTAGAGGGAAATGAAGACAATGGGAAAAAAATAGAGTATAAATTGTTGTAGCTTCAGATATGTTATCTTTTTCTAAGCATAGACATCTATGTGCTGACTCCAAGCTGTAAAATATTCTAAGAGTACTAGGCCGTGGCCAAGGTGGAAGCGTGACTAATCTTTATAATTAAACCGAATCGATGGTCTTATTTGTGGCAGAGCTGAAAAGTGTTATTAGACCAATGTTCCAGAATAGGAGCATTGTACAACATTGTGTTCCCTCCGCTTGCTGATGTGATGGAGTAGGTTATTGTATATTACAAAGCATCCTGGGCAGCGGCTGGCGTATTGATGTTTCCTGGCTAAACGCTAACGAGCGATGGTGCTGTGTTTGTCAGGGAGGCCTGGGCTGCAATCTGTCTGCTGAGCCAGCCAGAAGCCTTAATGATATCATCAGGAAGTGCCGTCAACAGCGCTGTAACGAGGAATGATCTGACGCCCGTTGTTTCACCTCCCTCCTCCGTCCCCCAAGCCCCTTTTTCTGTCCCGTTGCCATGCATTTAGGTTGTTTCTTTGCACATACTAGAGACAAAATCGAACACCTGATAATATATACAGTCAGTTTGAAACACGATGCCTTAAGGAGTTAAAATAAAGCCTTATACCCCAAAATATGACAATATGCGGAAAAGGAATTAAATGAAGAGTAATTAAAACAAAACATGAATTACAAGTAAAAGAGAATACAAATGATTGAAAACAACCCAGTCACAATGGTAGCCGGTATATCATTTCATGTGGATGTACTTTTAATTTTTCTCTCCCTATACTGTATGTTTACCATATGTAATGTAAGACTTAGATGCGTTTGTAATGCTTTGAGTGGTTAATATACAGTGGGGCTGAGCTTCTGCATTATGCACCATGCCAGTGTTAATTTGTACATGAACTACATGTCTAGGTATTTTCCCATGACCCCTTTTCCCCCAACACACACAGACTGTCCCTTGGGGAGTGCTATGCAAAGGGCGATTTGTTAGTCTCACTCAGTTTACAGGCCCATCTCAACACCCTTCTCCATTACCTTTCATCACACTTGCATCATTACTTTGTCCTCATGGCTTTTTAAAAGAGGTCTTATGAGTTGCATACACCAGAATAGCCACAAACCTAGTGTGTCTGATTCAGTCCACCTTTTTAAGTATTTATTTTCTCCTCCTTTTATCTGGGGATGACTGAGGCTGGAGAGGAACCCAGTTTGTCATGACAATTAGCATTAGCATTGCAGAGATAAACAGTTGTTGACAAAATGGTCCTGAGAAATTCAAGATACCTTGCATTAAGAAGATTGTCTGACATTGACAAGTCGACTAATCACATGCTCCCTGCTCTCTTTCTTTCTCTCTTGTTCTCTTTCCCTCCCTCCCCTCTTGTTTTTGTTGCGTATTGTGATTCACCAGGTGCCTTGCAGATCGAGAACAGCGAGGAGACCGACCAGGGGAAGTATGAGTGCGTGGCGTCAAATGTGGAAGGCGTACGCTACTCGTCCCCTGCTAACCTTTATGTGCGAGGTAGGGAGCAACCCGGCCTCATAGCCAGGCCAAAAAAATAAAAGCATCCACCCATTCTAACTTAAATGTCTGAACAGTGCAGCTCAGCTTTAAGTGGCATTACTGTTGAGCCTAACAAATGATAATTGCTTCCATTCTAGCGCAGCTGTATTTGCACAAAATGTGTTTTGCAAAACAGTATTACCAGAGTAATATAAATCTTTTAGCATTGATAGTATTGCCTGCCCACAAATGTAATTTCATTTACACTGAAACTTCCAAATGTAAAACTATAATTGACCAACTAATTTTCTTCTCTGTTATGATGTTATGCTCCATTTTGTCTTTGAATGCCCTCCCCTACTCGCTCGGAAGGAAATGTGTAGCACAACGAGCCGTATGTCTTTTACTATCAGTTGTAAGACGCCTTCTACCTGTAATTGTGTGCCCGATAAAATGTCTCCCCCTCCGTCAAAGTTATGGAACCCAAAAAGAGTCAGAAAGGACTTCTTTTTGATTAGCCTTTTTCAGGTACAGGAACACAACGGTAAGTCTTGATTTTGATTGGGTGGCGAGGTATTAATGCCTACCAATCAAAATCTAAACTCCTTCTCCTTCTGCAGTTTGGGGGGTAACAGGATTTCCTTGTGGTGAATTAATAGAAAAGGACTCTCCACACAGTCAGTTGCTCTGTATTACAAAAGAAAAATGTTCCGTTGCATAGATTATAAATAGTGCACTTCCTCTACTTTTTCTTCATGGTGTTCTGGAGCATAAATCCATAGTACTCCCCTGTTTCTGCTGTGGGGTATTATCTTTAAAGCCTTTTACAGTCAGCAGTAATTTAGGCTGGCATGTTCCAGCAAAGTGAAGATATGAAAAATAATCAGTCACAGAGAATGTTGAGTTTCATAGGAAACATGCAATGAAGACAAAGGCCTACCCTCTCCCACTAATGCTAAATGACAATGAATCCCTGTTGAGGGAGCTCTGATAAATTGAAGCAGATGCATTTTCGACATGTATTATTTATATTGTGCATATTAAATAAAGATGCCTCGGTATCTACTCAGTTTGTTCCCTCTGCTGTGTACCAAATAACTTTGTTCCCAATAAATAATGCATTACCCTGACATTATAAAATGGGTCAGGGAGCTGCTTTTTCATTATTATTGCTATTATCATACTCTGTGAAGTAGCAGCATGAGGAAGAAAAATTCAACGGTTAGCAGTAGAAGGTAAAAAATGGTTCGTCAAGATTAGTGCGTCTTTTTGCCAGCATACATCCTGGAGACTCGTGCTGTCTCTGCCGTGATGCAGTGACACTTAATGTCAAGTAGCTATCCACTTTTGTCACGTACAGCACCGTGGGATTTAAAAGGTTCATTACTGTCAAGAGCTCTACAGGGATCATTCAATAGCAATAATGGGAACACATTGTTGACACAGCACTGGGATATTTAGTAGTTCCTTTGGTCAAAACCACACAGATATACCCTGATATCATTTCCAACAATTCATGCGATCTCCATGAACACTGGCTCCATCAGCATGCTTTTAAAAGGCTACAAGAGGGTCATATTTAGTCAGGTACTTTCACACTATGTAACACACTTGTTATTGCTTGATGGTGTCGACCTTTGTCTGTTTTCAGTTAACTTTTGTCAATCAATTCTGATACTTGATGTTGACTATGTTTTGTTCACAAAGCGAAATGCACTCGAGATTAGCAGCTGTGGTAGAGATCAATATTCAGAAACAAAATAACAATCCTAAATTGTATCTGGGGCATGCCGTACCCAGGAAGATTGAGCCAATTTCCTAAACAGAAACCATAATTACTGTGCTTCTGATTGGCTTCTAACAACATTTACTGTAACTGTCTTGAACTGCAGCTGCTAATTTCAGCCCAAACTGTGTCTTTTTTTCTTTTCTATCTCTCATTAGTTTTTCTTTATTTTCTCTTTATTTGGTTTCCTTCTCTAACAAAAACAAATACAGCCACCACAGGAGCCTCTCCTTGTGGCTATAAGGAGCTTGTGAAATTTTAAATTATGAGTATGGTACACTTGATTTGACTCTAGTGGCGCCTCACTATTCTTTTCTTACCAGACGACAGTGCGGCCACTGGGGTGTATCTGATTGTTTTGGTTCAAAGTTTATTTAAGGGTGGTGGGGAGGGGGGCAGGCAAGTGTACTTTCAAGACAGGTGTCACTGATAGCAGGGACAAGGGAAAAGGAGGAAAAAAGGATTAAAGAAGAGGGAAATGTAGCTGCAGCTAAACACCTTGAGGTGGCTTTTTTTACTCTCTCTGTGTTTCCCCTATTTTTCTCTTCTCCTCATGTCATTGTGTTCTGCATCAACCCCTTTACATCCCTCAGAGCTTCGAGAAGGTTGGTGTGTTTTTTCTTTTTTACTTTTTTTAACCCGCATTTGAAAAAAAAAAAAAAAATTCAACATGTTGAAAATTTTTAGCTGTATTTGCCTATTACAGAGCTCGATTCATTACTAATTTGAAGCAATACTAATTAGTTAATCCAAACTGCTAAATGATTATGGAAGAAATGTATCTTTATTTCCAAGGAAGAAATGATGAAAGCAAACCCGATTAGCTCGGGTCTTGTTAATTTACTTTTATGTTTGCATTGTGGGGCCTTTTCTCGTTTTGCATCCTTTGGTATTGCTTCTGCACCTAAAGGCTTTTTTGCATGTATTGGCATGGAAACCCAGCACGTGGAAATAACAGAACCTGATGCATGATGGGAGAATGTAACTGCGCTTGCATGCCTGTACAGAATCCCTTTGGCCGTGTTGGTCTTTTTCTTAATGCATTCCCTGCGTTTTGTTCAATTGTGTCCTTCTCTTCCTTTGGTTTCTCAACTAGTGTTTTCCCTGATACAACCTGATTTTTTTGGCTTTCCTTTATTTAGTTTAAGTTTTTGTGTTGTGATTATGGTATTGTGTTTGTGTGTGTTTCCTTTTGTTTCAGTTCTGTTCCTGAACTTACTTTCTGTTTAAAATGTTTGTCTTTTTGTGGTTAAGTTGTTTGTGAGATTTGTGTTTCTTTTTCACAATGATGCTGCTCTGCTTCTTGACTCTCGGAGTGCCAATGCAAATGCCGAATGAAATAATAAGTGTGTATACAGCCAGTGTTCCTGTCATCTTGTTTATAGCGATCTATTACTGAAAAAATTAGACCTGATTGGGCCTGATTGGGTTCCATGGTGATTTCAGGCAGCCATTAAGGGATGCCATTTACAGTGTCATGTGGATCAATAATAATATAATGACTTCGACATCACATTTGCTGTTGCTTAGCGGGTGCTTAAAGATACTTTTATTTTCAAATGGCGGCAGCTAGATGTGATTGGTTTCGTTGAGTGACTGCTGTTTGCATTTCCTCGCAGTCATGACACTCAATCAAATTATAATTTATTATTCAAAAGCCCTCCTTCCCTTGTGCACACACACACACACACACACACACACACACACACACACACACACACATAGAAGATGCTTGATTTTTAGGTTGATGTGACTAAAGTAATGATGATTCTGAAACTGGAATAAAACAGGACACAGTAATTAGTTTTTTTAAGCATTCATACTCTAGTCCTAACACAGTAAAGGGGATGAAATTGCTAAATGAATTGGAGATCAATGCAAGCAGTGATTTATATTGCAATTGGCTTGGACTAGCTTCCCCTCCTCTTTTAAGAGGTTTCACCTAAATGTCAACACATCAGCATGTGCATCAGGTTTTCCAAGACATATCCAAGTGAATCAGATCTATACTGTATCTCATGTCACCTGCTGCTGCTTGCCTGTACATTTTAATGGCTCTACTAGTCTTATGAATACATAAGAAACATATTTTTGGAAAGAAACCACAGTGTTTGGCTAGTATTACATATGGCTTAACAAGTCTGTGCAGATCAGGCATATCATTTATTCAGATAGAAGAGTGAACACACGTGCACCCATATCAGTCTCCTCTGAGAGTGGAGTATTTGTATGTGCGGCTGTCAAAGTGTGCTGATCTCTAGGAGATTAGACTGATCTCTGTAAAGTATCTGAAAGACGTATTGAAACTGACTACTGCTCCAACAGCAAAAAAAATAATTCCCATGCTTTGGCAGCCTTTATATAATAACATGCAACATGCTGCACCAAATTTACCACTGGAATCTGCACATTTTAAGTCTTTTGCTGTTGGCAACTTTGGAGCCCAAATGTATGTTGCTTAAGGGCACCTTGACAGTTGCTATTTACCTACCAAGTATGTGCAAGCCAGCAAGAGAATTTGATTCTGTCTTTTTTTCTTGCCGTTTGTGACTAACTCCTGAGCTTTTTGCTTGTCAAGAGTTTAAATGCTAAATGGACTGCATTTTTATAGCGCTTTTAAACCTTACTGGACAAGGCGCTTTACAATTTGCTTCTCATTCACCTATTCAGACACACACACATTCATACACCAAAGGTGAGTTTATATGAGCATCACTGAGCCCCAAGATATTAGTAAGAGAAATCCCCTCAAAAGAATATTTAATGGTAGTCAGGGTTTTTCTTTCTGAAGATGCTGAATATAGAAGATATATTTCATTCCATTGCACCAGCCAAATCATTTGTCCCTAAGGAAAGTCATTAGACAAATATATATATATAATAATCTCTTCTGATCTAGCAGTTATCTCAGACACAAATTAAGGTTTTAATTCCAACGCTATGCACCAATTGGCTATCAAATTACTTACAGTAATTGTAACAGTTGAGTCTGTGAAAGCCGGCAATCAATAATCTGTCATCGCTGCCCTCCACATAATAGTGTCCACAAAGCATGGCACAATTCCACTGTAAGAAACCGTAAATAATGAAAGCCTGACAATGTTGACATTGGGTTTTTTATATCAATATTATAAGTCCTAAGAATAACACTGATGCAGAAAGACTGTGCTGTGATGTATGCATGTGCATGTTTGCCCTCCTACAAAGGTATCTGCCTGATTTTGAATGTGCTTGCATGTCCTGCTATGCATTTGTGTGTAACGTTGGGAAAGAAAGCTAGATTACACCTTATGTTCTCACTGGCCAAAGCAAAATCCTGCCAACTCTATTAGATGTTTGTCTCAAGGAGTCCTGAAGTTTATAGCCACCCCTGAAAAAATTCTTCTTGCCATCTGATGTGCATTTATTTTTTTCTACAAAACAAAGGTTTTATTACCTCCTATTCTCATGCAAATATCTGAATACACTCCCTTTCTCAATCTGTATGATAATATTCACTGAAGGGATCATCACAGTGAGGGGACATTTGGCTGCTTGTCATCTACCTGTAAGACAATAGAAAAAAAGTCTTACACTCTGAAATCCCCTCAATCTGCTGCTTACTATTATTAGATACCCCTGCCATGATTCCTGTCAGTTTTCTTAAGGTTATAATTTCCATTTTGATGAGCCACCAATAGTGACTGTTTAGCATTGGCGCAGCCAAGGTATGTTAATACGGGCCGACCCCTGTGGCTTATATGTAAATGCTGTAGGCCTCACCCAGCAAGTGTGACTAAAGGATCTCCATACTGCGCCTGTGTCCTCAGGCAGCAAGAGGGTGTAATCTCAGCTTCAAGGTGACACTAAAGGCTGCACATTATTTTGGCTTCCCCCTTCATTTTGGGGCAGCAAAAGCTGCCTCACCAAAATGGCCGATAATGTCCACCTTCTGACCTCTGTTTTTTTGGCACAAATCCCTCCACAACACCGCCCACTATTAGTTAGTGCAGTACTCTGGCGTTCTCTCTCGACTGCTTTCACCTCGTCCACTGTAAGGCTTCTTGTCTTTCTCTCCACATTGGGGCTTGAAACAAGATTATATGTTTTTAGTAGTCCAAATGAAAGGTATATGTTTGTTTTATTATCTCTCAATTCCAAATGGGCCGGCTGGGCTCCTGCTCCCTGTGAATGAGGAGCCTGTCCATGCAATTGGGATTCTTCATTTTCTTTGATTCACTGGCACTACATTGCAAGGGGTAGGATAGCATATTACACTTAGATACACGGCATTTGCGAGCTTACTGGATTATTGGCATGTCAGAGTTACACTGTCCACTTGAACATTCAATCATGTCATACAGGCCTAGCTAACGATAGTGCAGTGATAAGTTTGCATGTCATACTGATATTTAGACACAGTTAATGTTGTTTCCCAACGTGTCTACTGGGTTTTAAGATTTATCGTTGTTTCTCCCAAGATAAGTGTAATGTGATGTAGCATCAACTGACCTTGAGCTCTTGATCTTCTGTTGTTACCAAAGATTAAATGTATTCATGCGTCAGACACACTGGTCGTTCTATTGACAAGTAGACTGCCTATCATCTGTGTGTGCACCAGTGCCATGAAGACTTTAAGAAAGGAAGTTTTTGTATATTGGCTCAGTGATTTTACTGGCAGGCCACAGTCAAAAGTTACCAGAGTTTGGCAGGTGGCTGGTGTTACAGTAGTTCCCCACATTGCCCTGGGTACTAACCGAGACATCTTCCTGTGGAGAAACCTCATTCACTCAGCCACTTCCGCTTCCGGTCCATTGGCTGACGTGAGCCCCACGGAGAGAAGAGACATCAGACACACTTTGATTGGACATTTCCACTTAAAACAGAACCTGTTTGCCCTATTTAGTTTTTACCATTCTTTTGGATTGGAAGCAAAATTCAAGCAGAGACAAATTATAGCTGAAAAACATCTAATAGTATTGATGCATACCTCTTTGTTGAACATAGCTGCACTCTGGTACTGTCTATGCTGTTTGGACTTAGTTCTTTTTGTGGATCTGTACAGTTTTATTTATTTCCTTTAATTTTGTGCGTGAGTGTCTGGAACAATGCTATACTTGGGAATGAATGGCATGCTTGGATGGGCTTGGGTGACATTTTTGGATTGTATTGGTTCCCTTGTGTCTGCCCAAGTGGATGGGGGCGCACCTGGGTATGTCACTCATGCCATAGCCACACCCATGCATGTCTGTGTGAGGCTGCCCTTTCACCTTTGTTGTTCAGTAAGGCTTTTTTTGACTAATTAGAATGCAGAAATATATTTTCTGTAACTATATGATAGGCTTTTTTGCCTTTTTTTTTCCAGTTCAACATGTTTTTTAGAGTATTTCCCATTTGGACTTTCTAACTATCCTATTACACCTGTCACATTGAGATAAAGCATGCTATCTCAACCAAAGGTTCATGCGTCCCATTGATTACAGTAATTTAATTTTTAAGGCAGAACAGGTTATGAGTCTTTGATTGTGTTTTTAAACATATTCCTTTGCAGCCATGTTTGCTTCTAAGGGAGGCATTTTATGTTGATTCTAATACATGGAAATTTATTTTAAGGACAGACTTTTTGAATCTGCTATTGACTATTTTTTCTTGGTACATGTTATGCCAAATCAGTGTGTGAGTTTGTGTACCACAAAAAAGCATTTCCTCAAAGGTCAGTGATAAAGTTTTTGCTCTCAAGGTCAGGTCTTGTCTTGCCCAAGGTAGTAACAAAATTGACATTAACAGGGAATTACAGGACTCATGTAGATTAGTACAGAGAAGTGATTATTTAAGTGCTCAGGTCAGTAAATGTCAGTTATCTGGTAAAAATCCCCTCAGAGTGTGTGTAGGTGATATTTGTGCCCTTAGTTTGTTGGAAAAAGTCAAAGTGTCCCATGCAACGATCATATGAATCCCATTTGGATCGACACGGTGTATTTTGGAATGCTACCTATCCTTGATGCCCTTCTCAGTCTCCCCCTTAAATCTTCCCCAGAGTCCTCACCCGCCCCACACACACACACACACACACACACACACACACACCTCACATCTGCCCACCCTAAGACTTCCTAAGTTACATTTGCATGGAGGTGCAATGTTAAAGGCGGGGAGAAGGGGAGGTGTAGTTGATTCTTGATTTTAAGCCCCAGTGTGTGAGACCTCCAAACCCACTTTGAGCCATGGTCTTTTTTTCTTTAGTTTTGTTTTGATTTTATTTAGAACCACAGTCTCCTTATTCTATCCCCCACTTATGCCCTCCTCCTCCTCCTCCCCCTCTTCCTCCTCCTGCTCCTCCTCCTCCTCCTCCTTCCTTTTCTCCAACAACCCAAACCCCTCCCCTTCCCCTTTGCGTACTGTACAGTATGTCTGCGTGCTCATCCGTCACTGTCTGTCTGCCCGTCTCCCTCTGTCTGTCTCCGTGTCTGCTGTCTTGCTGCTTGGGTCTGTTTTGTTCTGCCTCGTGGCTTGTCTCTCGTCCCTGTCTTTCCTGTCTTGTCTATCTGTCTGTCTCTAAATCAGCTCTTCCATTGAGTTCGTTTTTTTTTACTTCTACATCTGAACTACTTGGCTTATCTCTCTTTGACCTTCTTTGCATCCCAACAAACAATTTGACATTAAATGGATGTAGATACTTTTGTTTGCAGCGATTGTTGAAAAGCTGTTTAAAATAGTGACACGTGGATGTTATAGACCTCTTTAGTAGTCGAAATCTAGTGTCTGTATCTTTTTGGTGAATTCAAAACCTAAATACATTTGTTTGAAACAAAAGTCTTAATATTTCTTTTTTAAATGTACCAGAAAAGAGTTTTCCCTCAGCACAAAGTGGTACCGGACTATCAGGCATGTAAAACGTTTGTTTCTTTTATGATTATATATGTTGGAATTCTGGCATTTGGCCGAACAGCAATATGGGCAAGTCTCCACCTCATCTAGGCTTAGGCAGAACAAATCCAAATATCGCTCACCTTAGATTTATATAGGCAAGAGAAATCCTACATTATATAAGACTTATTTAGTGTTGAACCACCTCTTGCATGACACTCTTTGTCAAGTGCTTGCTGGGATGCCTCTCATGAACACAGTGTTTTTGCTAACTCATACTTTTTCACTTTCTAACTCTTGCATACTGTACACACGCACACTCATGCCTACACCAACGTAGAAAATATATACATATATGTATATACACATACACACACATGCAAGTAATCAATACCTTTCTCGCCCTTCCTCTGCGTCTCAGACTCATTATCAACCTCCTTTCACTCAACTCCTATCCATGAGTTTTGAGGTCCTCCCTGTCTCCCTCTCTTAGCTGTCATTCTGCCCTTATTCATCTACCTTTCTCTTTCCCTTTCCCTCAGTCTCTCTTTCTTGTTCTCTGGATTTCTACTCCCTGGTAATCCAGTTCTGTTTCTTGACTCCAACAATCTGTGATAGTAGCCTCTCTAGCTACAACTACTAGTTTTTTTCTATGTATTTCTAGGCACACACCTTGTTCCTCAATACTTATTTTGTGTTATTTGGGAGTGCGATGTGACAATGTGCCACCATCACATTTTGTCACATTTGCTGGAGAAAAACAAAGTTTACACAGCATTGAAGTGGGTGACCCCCCTTCACCCTTCTCCAAACCTTCCCCTCTCCTTTTCTTCCTCTGTCACTCTTTGCTCCTCTGTTCCCTCTCTTCCTCGCCTCTCCTCAGATGCTTTAACCTCTATCTTGTATTTCTTATTTCCTCTCCAATCGTCTTTTGTCTGGGCATGCTAGCGACCCTTCAGTTATATTCCTCAATGCATTTTATCTCAATTTTTATATCTGATTTTGTTATCATTTACTCCTAATTTATCTCGGTCTATTTATGCATGCTGTCTGTGAAACTGATAGCTGCATCTATCAATGGAACCGTGTCAGATCTTAATAAGGCTTTGTCCAGTGGATCTACCCTAAACCACAAAAATCTGATTAAAGTTTCTCATCTTTAAGACATCTAGGTAGAAGAGAAAGGTCAAGTGTAAACTTGTGCTAGAATGTGTTTAGATATCTTGTAGAGATGGTCAATAGCCCAGTAACCCTATACTTCCTGTGCTGTGGGAGAAGCCTGTAATGGCCTACTTCCTGTTTGGCATGTGTGCCTGAGAGGACAGGAAGTTCCAGGTTGCCATGGTGGCTTTATGTGATAGCATTATCACATGGCCTTTACTACACACCTTCATACTTCGTGATCAGGTTATGCCGTAGTTGTATATATGTCAGCAGTTCAGTTCCAAAGATGAGAAACTCGTAATAGATTTTTGTGTCTTTAATTGTGCTGTGATGGGTCAAATTTTGGTCAATGGAACCTTGTTGCTATGAATCGTTGCTTTATTGTTAATCTACTTTGTTGTTGAAGCAGTTCTGTTAGTTTAGTTCCTTCTCTTTATTTGTATATTGTTTTTATGTTTTCAAAAGTCTACTTCTTTTATTTTGTGTTTCAGTTCACATGTATCATGTTGAACCTTTTGTGTTAAGTATTTCCTTGAGAAGGGTCCATTTTCATCGGCCTCTTTTGTTACTTCTCTCTCTTTTTTTTAAATCCCTTTCCCTGTTTTGTCATCTTCTCCCCTTCCTCATGCCTTCCCCCAGTCCGACGGGTGCCTCCTCGCTTCTCCATTCCACCAACGAGTCAGGAAATTATGCCGGGTGGCAGTGTGAACATAACGTGTGTGGCGGTGGGGTCGCCCATGCCTTACGTGAAGTGGATGCTGAACTCAGAGGATTTGACACCGGAGGATGAGATGCCAGTGGGCAGGAATGTTCTTGAACTGAGCAGCGTCCGTGAGTCAGCAAACTACACCTGCGTGGCCATGAGCAGCCTTGGCATCATTGAAGCTGTGGCGCAGATCACTGTCAAATGTAAGAGATAACTGTGCTTGTGAAGAGGTGTACTTATGAAGAAGAGTAACTTCAGTTAAGTCTGAAATGATGTACAGAAAACTGTGGTTACAATGTGTATTGTATAATGTCCATTGTGAAGGAATTCCCAAGTTTTCCTTCTTCAATTAGTCACTGTCATGATAAATGACTGTCTCCTCTTTCCTTCCTGTTTTGTCACCATAACAGCTCTCCCCAAGCCTCCAGGTACTCCTGTGGTTACTGAAACTACTGCCACAAGTGTGACCATCACCTGGGACTCGGGAAACCCAGACCCAGTGACTTACTATATCATCCAGTATAGGGCCAAGTCCCCAGACAGCAAGTATGAGACGGTGGATGACATTACCACTACACGTTACAGCATTGGTGGCCTCTACCCCAACACAGAGTATGAAATCCGTGTCTCAGCCGTCAACACAATTGGCCAGGGTCCTCCCAGTGAGCCAGTAGAAACCCGGACTGGTGAACAGGCCCCTGCCAGTCCACCACGAAACATCCAGGCCCAGATTATATCACAAAACACTATGATGGTGCGCTGGGAAGAACCCGAGGAGCCCAATGGTCAGATCAAGGGATACCGTGTTTATTACACCATGGATGACAACCAACCCATGAGCCTCTGGCAGATCCATAATGTCCAGGACAGCATCATCACCACTATCCAGAGCCTGGTTCCTCAAGAGACATACACAATCAAAGTCCTAGCATTCACCTCTGTAGGAGACGGACCCTTCTCAGAGCCCATCCATGTCAAAGTACTGCAAGGAGGTAAGGATAAAAAAACAGATTTTCTGCTGGAAAGTGTGCATACAATAGGCACCTGTGTAATGTTTAAACCAAGTTGTTAGGTTAATTTAAATTAAGTTGTACAGAAACTGGTGAATGCTACATCTGTTAACCAGCCTTCTGCTTAAGGAGAAGACTTTGACAACCAATGAAGAACATCTTCAGCTGTTTTTGTGCATCCGCAGCACATTTTCTGGAACTTTAGACAGACTGTGCCTGCTGCCAAAGAGACAAGTTTTCTCTCCTGTTATGCAAGGTTCGCCCACACATCTGTGGACAAATGATGACAAAAGTCAGTTTGGATGGCAGTATTGAAAGAAAAAAACAGCCACATTTGAGAAAGAACCAAAATCTGGGAGCTCACCAGAATCTGTTTCAGGGCTGAGAAAAATCACTCCATCCATGCTAGGGCAAGGAGGCACCTCCAACTTCAGCACTTTGTACCAGCTTGCCACTGGGGCACAAACTTTTATACTTCACGATAATCTATTCCTTTCAATTTAATAACATTTAATCCTTTTCCATTTTATGCAAAATCTCATTATGCTCATCATGTTAGTGTATAGATAGAAATATGCTCTTTTATTAAGAAATCACTGAACAGGAAAAATAACTTAATTGACACATTCTTAGGACCTTTTTTCAGTGCTAATTGTGCTGTACCTTTCCCTTGTATATAACATCAATTTCTAGTAGTAACATGTGCTGCACTGATGCAACAATGTCTCTGCTATGTTCTTCAGTTCCAGGTCAACCATCCAAATTCCAGGTTGGTGCTGTGTCTGATACCAGCATTGAACTGACCTGGGAAGCTGCCTATGAGAAAGAAGGAATTATAAATTATGAACTTCGCTACATGGAAGGCAGTTTTGGCACCCAGGTAATTCATTTCAAATTTCAGTATCTTGTGCAGTGAGAGCTGTCAGTCATCCCTTAATGATCCAACATTACATTCCTGTGTAACTATTTTAAATCAGACTTGTCAATAACAATACTCTCCACCAATAGATGAAGAAAACATTTGGACCCACATCTTCATATGTTGTGGAAAATCTCCGCCCAAACACAGAGTACCACCTCTCCCTGGCAGCCATCTCGAACAAAGGCATTGGAGCCTTCACCAATGACATATCACAGAAGACCTTGCAAGCCAGTATGTAGCCCTTTATTCAGTCTTCTCTCCTGTTCTCTTTGTGAGTCCCCGTCCCCCCAGTAAAGCAGTTAAATGATTTTAATGATTTTATGCCCATAGGAAAGTGAATTCTAATGAGGTTATGTGCTTTTTCCTTTTACTGGAGCTTGTCAACTTTATTTTCTGTGATGTCAACTGCATCATCACCTTTGAACTATGACTGTGTTTTTCTTAGACATAATCAGAGTTCAAAGATTCTGTCTTGAGAAATGATGGACTACATAAAAAACTGAATGAACTAACATGTTGTTGAATTCTTGCTAAAAACAAGTGTTTTTTGCATTTGATCTTGACATTATTAACCCCACTGTGACAATTTGACTGTGGTATTTTGTGCCTTATGTTAAGCAACATTTACACAATTAATGGTTTGTTTTGTGGAGAGTTAAGGTTAAGATTAGGCTACAAATGTCAAATTCATTTTAGAATTACCTTTACTATCCTGGCTCTGGTGCCAAATATGCATGAGTGTATGACACTTTTTTAAGCAAATCAAGTCTACGTGGACTGACAATTGTGGCAGTTTCTTTATTTCTCTTTCACTTTTGTTCATATTTGCTTTTTTCTGTCAACAGCAAGTGCACTTTCTTCAGTGTGACAGAGACACAAAACATGTCAGCTCTCCTCTAAGACCGCCATGGCTCTCATATGAACTGTATTTGGATTGGGGATGGGGGAATTTGGGGTTGAGTTTATCATCAAAGATACAAGAAACCCTATCAGCAGTCACTAAAAGTACTTGCATGCCCACTGCCTGAATTTATTCCAATATATCAGTTCTGCGCTGATTATTTTATTTTATTTTACAGATGGCAGGAACACAACTGAATTATTTAAACCAGCCAGCTAAAAATAACAGGAGTGATATAATAACTTGCAGTAGCGCAAGCTGTAGAGAAAAAATACACACAGCTTATCCAATCAAATATCCAATATTAGTAGCTACAGTTAAGGCATGTTTGGATGACGTGTATCTTTTGGATTTACACAGCTAACAAAGATTAACAATGATGTTGTGTATTAACATGTATTACATTAATGTTATATGGATGGTAAAGAACCTTGAAAATGTATCTAGATTTAGGCGATTAGGGGCTGATCTGAACTAGTCATTGTGGATCCTGCTGATACAGAATATTGAAAGTCACAGACAAAGATGCATTTATACATTCATTGTCAGAGTGGCTACCTTAATTGTCAATAAACTGACAGTGGACCTTTACTGGGACAAAGGAGAGCCATGGCGGTGGGAGTAGACTTCTTTTAACACATTTTCTGTTTCTACCAGTGCAACTTGTTGGATGTACCCCCACATCTGGGCTGGGGCTTTGGAACAACCACTTCACAATTCTTTTTGGTACTGCTGGGCAGCAAAGCTTCACAGACAGTGCAGAGTCCCTGAGGAGAGCGCCAGTTGCATGCAACATTCACTCCTGGGTATTGGGGGTGCTGTTCAGAACCTATCACTGCACCGTTGATCTTTGATCAGTCCAGGCATGAAAATACTTTATGTTCATTCAGCCCCATTTCTGTCTTGGCGTCTCTCGAGTGTGCCCATCACACCTGTCGATGTGTGTTTGTGATTTCCTCACCTCTGTTTTTGCATTTGTTCTTGAACGGTAAACTGCAAGCTGATTGGATTCGATACACTCCTCTCTTCCTCTTACATCACCCTATTCCAGCTGTGTTTCTCTCTTTGCCACTTGTTCCCCTGTGCAATGGAACAAAAGCTCTCCTTGGAATGGCTTGACATCTCCTTGCTCACTTTGTGTCCTCTTCCTTTTAAGTTAAATCTTTTGAAAAAAAGTTTTCAGTTAGATCTTTTATTTATTATTTTCTATTACTTTCTAGGTTATACAAAAGAATATTGGTTTGACATCACTCCAAACAGTAGCTTGCTGCTATGTTCATTTTTCTGTGAAGTCCACTACAGCCACAAACAACTACCGCGCAGCAGGCAGAGCAGACAGCACTGACATACCCTTGCCTGTTGATCAAGTACGGGGGAGAATAAGGCCAACTGATTGCTTTTCTCAAGTCTCTGCTCGAGACAAGGGGCTCTTCCTTTCAACTGCCTCATCCATACAATTACATTGGATAGAAAGGACAACTGTTCGTTGATACAATGTGCCTGCCCACCACCAAAATTTGATACTGCTGTCCTGGAAATTAATTCCAATTTATGTTCAGAGTAGTAATCAACTTAATACATATAAGTTATAATTTCCATGACATGATTATCAAATACTCTTTGGTAAGGTTAACAGCCATCTTTACCTATTCTATCCATTCTACTTCTATGGTTTCTATGGAGTCCCTGCTCAAGCAAGTGTGAGATACATCCTTTGGTTTTTCACTGCTGAGGTCAGAAAAGTCAAAGACTAAAGTCAGACAAAGCTCAATGTTTTCCACAACACAATAAATAACTTAATCATTTGGACCCTTTGAGGTAAGTGATCGCAAGGTTTAGGGATTCAGTCTGCCGTAACCTTTCTCAAAGACCTCTACACAAGAATTCAGTTAACTGTTGTTTTTCTTGTTGGGGCTTTTTTGTAATGTTTTTATTAACCAAGCTAATTGGAAGCATAAAGTAAGCAGTCTTTTTACATGGTTAAATACTGACATGTCTGCTGTTTGGCTTCTCATACAGGTCAGTAATAGCAGCATCTCTATGCATCCAAGTCAGTGAAGAGCCCTGTGACATAGCTTAAATTAGGTGTCTTTACAATGCAGTATTACAGCCTTTTGGAAAAAAAAAACATCAGAAAAGATCATATTGTATAAACGAAGCATGCATACAGTAGGCACAGTGGCACAAGCCAGGCTCCAGAGTCCACTGTACGATCACTATGGGTGATGCACTACTAAATATGCCCCATATATACAGTACAGTAAAATAATCTCTAATCTCAAAGATTAATAGCATGTTAAGGAAGAATCAGATAGAATAAAAGACAAAAAAATGAAATACACGGCAGTAAAAAACAAAAGCAACGACTGCATTCAACTTATATTGACATATATTTACAATAGTATAATAAATATTGTTCATTGATTTTTGGCATTGTTAGTGCCATGTTTTACTCACAGCCCCACAGAACCATTGCAACCTGGATTTTAACCCAGTACATGTCTGGCAGACTGAAACCCTTTTCCACTAAGTAAAATCAAGACAGGCAACATGATTTCCCTGTTTGCTTTATTGTCCGTTATCTGTGGTACAAATGTTCGCAGATTGTTGAAGTTTGTGCTCAGTCGGAGCAGCATTACCAGGGGCTATTGTCATGGGGACTACTCTGTCAAGAACTCGTGAAGAGCCACTGCAAAAAAATTCTCATGGATCTCAGTTCTTATTTGCTCCATCTTGAGTGACGCCAAATTACTCCTCAAATCAAAGAGCACCACAATCGTTTCATTGGCTTTTCATGGTCAATATTACAGCAGGCTCAAATAAATTCACAAGATGTTACTGACACCAGTAGCCCTCATTTAGAAGCAAGGCCTCTTGGGGTATGCTGCTATAGTCAGATCACACTGAGAGGCCATTTTTGTGAGACTTTTCAGACGTGGGCGGAGTGGGTCCACAACTTGAGAGCTGGGAGGGCTCCCAGTATTCTTCTAGCTGTTACCCAGTTGCTAACAGGACCTATGATGGACCCTGGGAGCATTGCAGGGCCCCAGAGTGGCAGATAAGAATCCCATTTCATAGCGTCATAATTCATTTCATGCTTTGCGATTAACTATGAGCCAGGCCCCTGGATTGTCGGGCTTTGTTACACATTCAGATTATACCTAGAACCTGCCAGTAGCCAGTCAAGTGCTATCTCTCAAATTAAAGTGGCAAATTCTAAATCCTCTGTATTTATCCAAACAAGCAGTTTAGCCCCCCACTTACTGTAATTGCAGGAGGTTTTTAGATATATTGGAATATTTGTGTGAGCCACAGCACAGCCATTTGGCATCGGGCGGATTAATTCCATAATGATCTACAAATATGAACATCCTGTTATTCAAGGCTTCTAATGAAAATACAATTCAAATGCAGACATGTGCTTATACTCTGATAGCAAAAGCATTGGCAATCTGTGTCATTTTAAGAGTTGACAACAGACATTGAATAATGTCCTGTGTACCTAAACTGTTAGCAATGTGTGCAATTTATATACACTGAGGATGTTGCACTAAATGCACTTTTATTCTGAAGGCAGTCATAATGAGTAGGTGTGCCACAAGTACTTGATATTACAGACTTTAGACCCAGAGCTCTTAGTCATATCACAACAGACTAAAAGTCAAAGAGAAAGATATGAATGCAGACATGACTAATTATTTGTCAAAAAGCAGTTAGGAAACTCTTTCAGGGAAGCTTCAAAAGAACCTCAAGTGAAGCATTAGCTGAGCTGCTTCTTTTGTGCTTGTATAGTTCTTCTATCCATAATCCTACCACTGGCCTTCATGGGATATGCACTTTATAAAAGCTGTGCCCCAGCCAGTCTTAAACCGTTATCAGGCATGAGGATGCCTGTGCACTGTGATAGCCTGGCCCCTGTCAGATTCACAGCCTTTTCCGCACCACAAAGATTGAAAACTGAGCAATCATTCTTGACGTGGAGAGTTTGCAAATACAATATGAGCGGAGGAAAGAAGCTGAAAGGCTCAAAATCCAGTAGGACCGTAAGTAAATAAGCCCATTGGACACAGAGAAGGGTTTGGGAACTGTGGCTGAGGTCCTGCACTCATTTGTTGTGTGCTGGAACATTCAGTTCGTTTTTTTTTGTTTTTTTTTAAAAGCTGTTTTACCCAAAGTGACAGAACGCTATCATTAAACTTTTATGAATTCAGAAATGCAAGCTTTCCATCTTGCTTCCTCTATTCTTGTATCTTGTCATTCTCAAAATGGCAGTAAGCTTTACAAAGATACATAGGCACAGGGCTATGAAATGGGATTTATTTGAACACATTTTTAACTGGAATGGTTGTCTATGTACATGGCCAAGTGAAGAAGAACAGAATATCTTGGAAGCGAGTTTCCCCCCTATGTCTTCCCCTCTCACAGTCTTGTGGATCCTCCTGCCCAAAGATACATGAGTATTAAACAGCCCTGGCTACAGCACAGAGCCAACTCTCTCCCTCCCAATAACCCCAAAATGGGTCCAAAACTAACTCTCAGTGAGTCAAAATTAAAGGTGTTATTTACTGATTCGAAAACGGGGATTGATGTCAACATTTCTGGCATGCTTTTTGAGAGGGAAAGTGTTGCAGTTCACTGATTATAGAGTAAGCACGCTCTGTAGTCAGGTGCTGACGGTAAGAAAGTCTTAACAATTTAGTATTTGTGGGAGCCAGGTACGTATAATGCAAACAAAGGCTTGTGATTTCTTTTTGTTTGTTGTTGTTTTTTTTTAGAAGTTAAATGTTCTCATTTTCTGTTTGTGCTGAGTATCTTGTTTTTCCACATTTTCTCATGAGTTGTCATTTTAAACCTTAACTGTTGTGGTTCTTTCTTTTGAGTCACCTGGGTTACAGAGACATTCATTTCCCAGTACCCTCCTTCAGTTCATAATTTATTTCTTCAGCCTTTGTTTTGGAATGAGAACATGCTGCTTGTTCCATGAGTTTCATTTGAGTTATTTTCCTGAGTTGCTGTGTGTGGAATGCATTTTTCTTCTGGTGGTATTTAATTTCATTTTGTATTATTGTGCATTTTTTTCCTTACATAACAGACAAAAATGTAATAATGAACTGGGTTTGTCACACCAAGATGGAGGGAATATATTCTCACACAAAACCAGGGGGATAGAGGAAACCTTGGATAGAAATAATTTCATACATGTCTTTTTATCCATATAATACCAAACTGGATGAGAAGGGAAACATTTTATCGCGCTCTGCACAGAGCACACTCTCTGGACGAGCACAAGCTGTGTAAGAGCTTGGCACAGATTAGAAGTGAGAGGCATTGAATTTGATTTAGAAAGTTCACAGATGTGTAGGTTTTAATATGTTTTGGAAGAACACTTCAGACACAAATAAAAGCCACCGTGTTGGAAAGCTTTTATACTGTTACAAATTTAAAAAGACAGACTACTCTACCTCCCTGCTAGCTTATACATAGGAAAGAAATAGCTTGTTTTAGCTTATGATAATTTGGCTGAAATGTCTGGTACAAAAATTACAAATGCTTTTTAATGGAGTCTTTAATCATGCTTATTCAAGGTGAAATTGACATGACAATAGCTGCCAGAAATCATTATCAATTGGACTAACAATGCACATTAACACTAAACTTAACTATCTTATTCTCATGCTGACTTTATGGACTGTCCATGTCATTAATCATCATGTGGATGGCTGAGTGGCTTAGTGGTTGCAAAATTGCAGAGACCCTGAGGGGGAAAGTTATTTATTTATTATTTATTTTAGTGCTCACGACTTACCTGGTCGCTAGTTTTTAGTTGTTAAGTGTCAGCTTAGTGCCTGAATATAAAATGCACAATGGATGTGTTCATCTTTGTCCATCTGGCACTGCACTGTGAAACATTCACAATATTGAGTACAGGGTTTAACAAGGATGACATAAGCAAGAAAGTGTCCCACCTCCTGTATTGTAATACATTGCAGGACAAACAAATGGGTTCTGTTGTAAGACGGGCTGGAGATCATGATAGTGTTGCAATAGGATGTCTCATTTTTGTGGTACATCCAACTAATTGTTCTTGAAAAAGTTAGACTCTGCTAGGTCTATTTTGTCAGTAGCAGTAATACAAAAATGCTCGAGCATTAATTCTACACCATGAAGCTTTTCTCTTAATGTCGAAAAACGTGACAGAACCAAATATGTCTGCGTGTCCAGCGCTTGTCCCCAGGTATCTCACTAGGGTAGCCATCTTGATTCATTATTACACAAGCTTGTGCCATTGTTCATTTATGCCTCTTATGTTGACATTTGCTTGATGATTGTATTTTTATTTTAAACATTTTGCCTCTGTTTTTGTTTTGCAATTTTTGGTTTGAATTACTCTTATTGTTTGTTTTTTTATCCTTTTTATCATTTTCTTTATCTCTCCCATCTTTTTATTTTTTTGTTTTTTACCCCTACCTTCCCCCTTCCCCGTCCTCCTCGTCCTCGACCCCCCTCCCCCTCCCTTCCTTCCTGTCCTTTCCACCTCACCAGAGCCCTCCGCCCCCCCTCAAGACATTAAATGCAGCAGCACCAGCTCCACCACCCTGCTGGTAAGTTGGCGCCCCCCGCCTTTGAAGAGTCAGAACGGTGTCCTGGCGGGTTATAGGGTGCGCTACCAGGTGGTGGGCCCGTCAGAAGGCGGCAGTGACGACGGGGAGCCCATGGAGGAGCCTACAGTCCCTGCCACTGTAGAGCAGGTGCTGCTGCAGCGATTGGAGAAGTGGACCCAGTACCGCATCAGTGTGTCTGCGTCCACTGTGATCGGACCAGGCCCTGAAAGCGAGCCCCTGATCTGCCGCACAGACGAAGACGGTACTTGAATCTCTAATGTGTAGAGGCTAAACTCAATGTAGAAATGAATGTATTGTTTGTTAGTTAGATGGTGAGTGTGCCCTTGGCTGTTTACTTCTGTATGTGTGTGAATCGTTGCATACATGCAGGTGGAGTACGTGTCCATCTTACAAGCATCCATTAGAAATTGTTATCAATTCATTGGTGGCCTAAATGTTAGAGAAGCGAGCTTGTGACCGGGAGGTGGTTGGTTCAATCCCCAGACCGACAGGATAAAATCTGGGTGGGGAAAGTGAAAGAGTAGCGCTTGTCCCCTCCCTCATTACCACCACTGAGGTGCCCTTGAGCAAGGCCCTTAACCCCCAACCGCTCCAGTGGAGCTGCTCAGTGGCCAGCAGATTCCTTGTATGAATGTGGAACTGTGTGAATGTGATCAGGGCGTTCCTGCACAAGAGAGGCTGCCTCTCAGTGAACCTTCCCTGAATAAATAAAGGTTAAAAAAAATTAATTCAATTTAGTATTGGTAGAATTGTTTTCAGAAGCATACCAACATTGTTGTCCATAAGTAACAGGACCACATACAGCTGTGTAAACCAGAGGAAAAGACTTTGAAGAGATAACACACTTGGGAAATCAAGTGTAAAACATAACTGACTAAATGTAATTCATAATAGCTGCCAGATCCCATATCCGGTAGGCTTTTAACAGTATCCCATTGCTCAGCTGAGAGTCATAAGCATTTCTGAGTGCTGTACACGACAAGGCCATATCGTTCTGTGCATTTTCGGTGGCAACAGCAGGTTGGAGGTTAATGCAGCAGGTCTGTGTCCAATAAGGTTGCAACTCAAATCTCTTTTCTTAAAAATGTAGTTGAGGATGAAGACAATGGTAACAGATTGATAAACAAATACATACTGTGTAGCAATTAGGCACAAAATATTTAGATTGTGCTTGGAACATGAACATGATGCAGCTAAGTTGGATAGCAGAAAATAAATGACAAAGGAGAAAAGCAGTTGAACAATAAAATATGTAAACTGACGAGTAAAGATGTGGGCCAAGTCACAGCACATCTGAATGATTGACGGATGGCTGACAATGACTTCTATTCTCCACGATCCATTTCACAACCATTACCACAGCGTTTTAAGCATTTTTCTGACACTGATGTACAACGAGAGCAACTGTAGAGACAAGCTTAAATTCAACATTCCTGTTTTAAAAGACACCAGTATCAGGATTTGCAGGGCAAACAGCGCACTGGCGATAGCTATAACAGATTTTCTGGTGTCATTACAATAATAACGTTTTAGAGAAGTGCCAAGTAAAAAAAATAAATAAATAAAAACAGTCAGGGGCTAAAAGATTTTAGTAATAAACAAGGGAAGATGGGGAGGAAATGGGGTTGTGATTTAGGGGGGAAGAAGGGGACTTGAAGTGTTTATGGACGAGCAAATGGAAGCAGTTTTGAGTGTAAGAGTTCTATTAATGGCACATCCATCTCAGAAAGGTCCAGGCCATGGCACACCGAAAGGCCTAGAAGCAAGGCCTTCCATAAAGGCCTGTCATTATGACTGAGATCTTTCTGCTGATGGCAGACAGACACCGCAGACATATATTGAAAAGGTGGAGGAGACAGGAGAAAGTTGTGTGTGTGTGTGTGTGTGTGTGTGTGTGTGTGTGTGTGTGTGTGTGTGTGTGTGTGTGTGTGTGTGTGTGTGTGTGTGTGTGTGTGTGTGTGTGTGTGTGTGTGTGTGTGTGTGTGTGTGTGTGTGTGTGTGTGTGTGTGTGTGTGTGTGTGTGTGGGGGGAATATAATACTGCGGGAAGACTTATGCGGCCTGACAGTGTGTTTGTTGTTTTTATTATTTTATTATTATTATCTATCTTGCTAGATGTGGGTATGTTCAATAGATGCTGTGTGTGCATGTGTGTGTCAGGGGTTTATGAATGCCATGACACAATGTGCCTCTTTCATCCTGCATTGCCCTTATGAAGGATGTAGAGCAATTTTACTGAGACACAGTATTGTTTGTTTATTGCACTCGTTGAATCAGGAACATCTACTTTTCACTTTCCCACTAATATCTGAAAATGGTGAATCAATTGTCAGCAATAAATATAACAAAATTATTCAGGTTTGGGTTTTTGTTTTGTGACCCACAGTTCCTGGGGCTCCTCCCAGGCGAGTGGAGGTGGAGGTCCTAAACTCCACAGCACTAAAGGTGATGTGGCGCTCCCTGACGCCGGGCAAGCAGCACGGTCAGATCCGTGGCTACCAGGTCCACTACGTACGCGTGGAAAACGGCGAGTCAAGGGGCCTGCCCCTCATCAAAGACGTCATGCTGGCCGATGCCCAGGTATGACCATCTCTGTTTCCTTTGTACAAGTCAGTTATGTCAAACTATTTTAAATTCCACCTCAAAGCATGCTTATACCATGCATCAATGCAGCTTTTGCTCACATTAAATTGCAAATATGCCCAGGTCTGCCTTTGAATATATTTGTCAATCGTGATACAAAGAGATGTTACCAGTTAAGCAGATTAAAACACCATAGTTACACTGACGCAATGATTAAAACCTCAGTGGACATTTCAAAGAAACTTTGCCCAACTTTTTTTCTCACACGGACTACAAATTGTGTACTTCATCCTCACTGTTGTGGCTTTGCAAATATTGCTGGAGTATGAGAAGCGATATGGGTGCTGTTCCCTCTTGGATTTCATTTCATATTGCTGTAATATTATTTTCCCCTCAGCCCACAACAAAAACTGTAATCAAAGCTTCACTCCTCTTGTCCTCCCTCTTCTGCCTCCAGGGCTTTTATTAGGAATGCATAGACCCCTGCTTTATGGCAACATATACCATGAACTGTCTGTTTGTGTGCTTGTATCAAACACAAAGACTCAAAAATGCTGATTATAGTTTTCTGTATATTTTTTTGGGGGAGTGGGGGGTAGAGTGAGGAAGTAAAATTGGCATGAAAGATTTCACCAAAAATCTGCCTCCACTGACAGCTAGAATTGTAATGGAGCTGTGTATAATGGCCCTTTTTCTTTTTACAAAATATGTTGGAGGAATCCTGCCAAAATGACACAGTAGCAATCATCCAAATGGAAATTATAGCCCTTAAAGCAATAGGGTAAACAACACAGAAAAGAAAAGCTGTATGCAATTCTACATATTTTGGGAATGAATGAATGAAAATCTATTTTTTCCATATTGGCCAAACGCCACCAGCATTATGTTGACATTTTTGGCATTTAGCTGACCACGACTCCAAGAGTAGCATCAGCTTAAATAACTTAAATTATAAGATCCAAGCGATGCATGCACCCAGTAGTCAACAAAGAATGCCTGGCAAAATGATCTGGATGCGCCAGATGGTTTGTTACGCAGAACCATCTGAGAAGCCGTCATTGGAAACTTTCAAAAAAGACCTGGCAGTGATTAGATCATCTGTCACACACACACACCTAAACACGCACGTGCACTGCCAGTAGCTCCTCACGCCGATTCAGTAAGCTGATCATCAGATTCAAACGCATTACTTGAAGCCTGACAAGATTGATTTTCGTGTGATACGTGATTATTACATGTCATTTAGCGGACGCTTTTATCCAAAGCGACTTACAATTCTTATATATCCGAGGTCACACACACCTCTGGAGCAACTAGGGGTTAAGTGTCTTGCTCAGGGACACATTGGTTGATGTATCGCAGTGGGAATCGAACCCGGGTCTACCACACCAAAGGCATGTGACATATCCACTGCGCCATCACCACCCGTTGTGATCCCACAATTCTCGTGTGATCTCGAGATATCGTGAGAATCCAGCTGCCGTGCAAGCTAATATATGTGTTTAGTATATTTAAAAGTGAGCTCATCAATAAAGCTGCATCTCGATGTCACTACTGGCTGTATCTATCAATGGTTTACAGTAACACTGAGGTAGCTTATTATTGGCTGCACAGTAACATGGTTCAACATCTCCAGGCAGATCTATACAACTCTCAGCTTTGTTTCAGCTGCTCCTCATAACATAGTTTCAAACAGCTTCTCTCTCTCCTGACGCCACAAAACCAGTGAACTATTTCTGATACCAACCCTCTGCTCCCAGACCTCTAATTCCCCCGTCTCTCACAATCCTATTTTTTCCCTTTCTTTTCTCTCTCTTTCTTTAAAAAAATATTGCTCTCTCTCCTGTGCTCTCCTCTTTGGCGGGGGGTGGGGTTAGTGGGAAACGGACGATACAGCTGAATATGTAAGTATGAAGTTTCGCCTGCTGTTTGTGTAGCTGAAAGGGTATAAACAGTGGGTATTGTATCAACCTGGTTGGATTCACGGTTTTCACAATCCTCTTCAATCTTTATTTAATATGTTTGGATAACAAAGTGGCTCAGAGGTTTCACCTTAGCTCTCTGGCCAGCCAACCTACACACTATCTCTATATGCCGCTAAGGAAAAAAGGACAAACTTTAATTGCCAGCTAGCTTCTACAAAATGATGGCTGATGCAGTACCCACTGCCCACTGTGCCTGGAATGCTAATGCTGCTTGTGTCATGCTGTGTGTGGATACAGTATGTTTTGTCTTGTGTTCTGGTGGTGTGTATTTTTTCTTTTTTGTGTGCGTGTTTAAACCATATTATTTAATTTTCTGTGTGGTGCCTTAGAATTACTGTGCTGCCCTGAGTTCACACACTTTTTTTGTATCTCTTTTATTGAAAAGACTGTAGTTTACATAACTTCGATGTATGACCCTTGACACCTACAAACAAAATCCTCATCACAGTCTTGATCATCGTTCAGAACTGCAGATTCTTTTTTTCTAAAACACCATTATTTTGAACCCAGATTTGAAACCCCAGTCCATCTGCATTACGTTAACAGCATCTGAAGTACAAGACGGTACTTATTGCTCATTTACCTTTATTGACCTCTCCCATCCCTCTGCCAACCAGACTGTTAAAAACCTCATTCTGCATTCGTTCAAACCTGCTCCCCTGAAAGATTCATTAGAATTGATCGGAAGCCTCTCTTTGAAGAGGACTCAAGGAAACTTAATGGCTGAGGTTAAAAACTGCCAGTGAATGGGCAGGATGTATTCATCATGCATTTATCGCAAAGTTAAGTTTTTGATTGGAATATTGCTAAAGGAACGAGGGGGGTTATTTTCCACTTACATACCTAATGTCCCTCCTCCACCTTGGCTACTCTGAGGATTTACTTAATGGAATGGTCTCCCATTACATGGGGGGACATTACATTTAATGCATGCCTTGTGAAAATAAATAGCGCATCAGGAGACACTTCACATAGATTAACATTCTACATAAGGCAGTTTAAACTGAATGAATGGGGGTCAAATTGTCAGAAATTCAAGACACATTTTGACACTTTCCTGTTCCTATCCCTTCCCTGTGTCCCATAGGAAATGGTAATTGGAGGACTCAAGCCAGACACCACTTACTCCATTACGGTGGCAGCATACACCACCAAGGGGGATGGAGCCCGGAGCAAACCCAAACTGGTGGTGACCAAAGGGGCAGGTCAGTACATCATGTCTTTATTTGTTTGTTTGTTTACAAAACCTTTGTTCAGGCAGCAATAAAAGTAGCGTATTATTTTTCAGCCTGTGGCTGAAGGTTACCTTGCTCAGAAGTTCCTCATCATTCATTTTTTCAACAACAGAATTTTGATAGTTTTCCAAATAAATGAATCTGAGGTATATCTGGATTCAAGAACAGTTCAGTCAGTTAAGTTGATGTTTGATTCTACCAGGGCAGCATTTATCATTTGAATCATGTTCAGAAGACTATCCACAGATTTTTAGAGATCAAGGAGGTGGTATGAGGTACGTGGTAGATTTTTCAGACAGATTATGACAGCTTGAAAACCCCTGTTGGGTCGTTGGTTTGAGCTTTAAGGATAAAATGCTGGAGGCTATTGCCTGCACACTACAAAGTCTTCTTCAGTTTTTTTCCCTTGTTACCACCGGTAGGCAACTGGACCACTTGAGCCTGTATAGAAGCTATAGCAGCTTAGTTACCCTGAACAGGATCTAAACCTGTGAGACTGGCTGTGAAAGTGTGAAAGCCTGCCTTGAGAGAAGTTAAGGCATCAAGCCGAGATAGGAGGTGTCCTTTGGTGTGAGCATCTGTGTCCAGTTGGCTTTGGTAGGCTTCAGAGAGCCAATATGTACACAACTGCATACATACTTGTATACACACACGCGCCTGCATACTTACCTAGTCACTCACACATACTCATGAGAAATTGCTGTCCCCACTACTGATCCCACACATACAGTATAAGCCAACCTATACTGTGGCACAATCATGAAACAAAGCACAACAATAGAACCACACCCCAACACACACACAAACATAGGCAAATTTCCCAGATCCTGACAGGTGTGTGTGTTACAGGTGTCAGGGAGTGCGACGCTGTCAAAGGGGCTTGAATGAGTGCTGTCACTCTTCGTCCTCCTGTCAGTGCCGGCTGACTGATATGCCAGTCTAGCATACTCTGTCTGGCCCTCAGAGGGAAAGCCTCTCCTTTTTATTATTGAAGTGTAAAAAAATGGTTTATGCTAGGGGGCCAAGATAAATGGAAAAAGGGGAAGGAGTGAGAAGTGGGGAGAAGACAAGCCTCAGCAGCCTTTTTTGGAGGTGAAGTGGTTGTCCTTCTTGTTCTGAGGGATGTTAGGATGGCCTAGTGAATAGCAGGGTTCCCATTGGTTTGGGAATTCTGAAATACCGTAGAATTTCCTGAGGTCTGTATCAGACATAACCTGACTCCGTCAGATGGATTGCTTCGCATTTGCTCGGCATATCCATCTGGGAACTTTCCGTTGGAGAACTTTTGGGAAGGGGCGGAAATACTGGTTAGCTGACTGGATGAACCATCTGTTTATCACCTATGTTGGTGATAGACGGGCCAAATCAACCAATCAGATCCATGAAGCGTATGAAAATACAACCACAAGCCCGCCCCTGCTGCTGCAGGCAAAGCATAGCTCGTTAGCTCAGCATGCAAGCAACATGTCGGTAAAGGAGATTTGCCGTTTGTGTAACGAGAATTTAGGAATAAAAGGCACCATTTCAGGTTCCCAAAAGAAGGATCCAAGAGAAAAAAAGCATTAGCGAGTGGCTAACAGAATTAGGGCTACCGCCGTCTGAAAATACTGCTTAGCTGATTGGATAAACCATCTGTCTATCACCACCTAACCCACCTCAAAACCAACGCCGATTGGCCCGGTCGTTTGGCTAACGGCTCCAAATTTTCTCTGCCTCAAGATGCCAGACTGATCTGCGAGTGGAAAACTGGAGCTCGCGAGATCAGGACGGTCTCACGAGGCTATATCAGACAGGGAACAAAAGGGATTTTTTTTGTGTGTTCTCTTTAAAAATGGCTTACTTTTCAGAAATATGGCTGCATCCTTTTATAATGTCTGAGTTTTTTTCCCCTCTAGAGCAACCTCAACCTTAGTGGACAGCTTCAGAGCATCTCTGAGCTGACAAACAGCAAGAACATATAATTACAAAAACCAGTCTCATAGTAGAGAGTGTGCCAGCCAAAAAGTCCTTCCTAGGACTCATTTTTATTCACTTTTATAGTGCTAGCCGAATTCCTAAAATAACCAAGATATATATGATGTTTACACATCTGTGTTCTTCGCCATACAAATGATTAAATCTCTTTCTGCAAAACCGCTCTTTCAATTGGTTTACCCTTGTGAAAACTCACTCATAAACCGGCACAAAATTCACAAACACACTTATGCAACAGCTTTTAATTTTTTGTATTTTTTTATTACAGACAACTATGCCCTTAAAGTAAACAATTGCGGAACAGAACATCAGAACATCATGACAAATAGAGCATGTTTTAGTGCCACTTAAAAGACGATTGACATCAATGGCCAAGTCTTTTCATCTTCCAGACAGTTCAACAAAATCTGGTAGTTTTGTGTATTAGAACATATCGAAAATAATGTATCTCAGGATTTTGTAGGATATAAAAACAAGTAGACTTGTGCACCTATTTGTGAGTCACAGGCGAACAACATTCATTCTGTGTCTGGAAATGTCTTTGTTTGCTGAATGAAAGCCAGGTTTGAAAAGCGCCTTTTCATGATTCATACTTTCCATACTCTTGCTTTGAGGAACACACCTCACCAATGCCAGTGTGAGATTTGTTTTAGAGGGGGCCAAAAGGAGTCTTCTATTGACAAAAGATTAAAATCTTTGTGTCTGAAATGTTATTCTGCCATCCCATCTGCACTTTGTGGATTTTCCCACTGGGCTGAAACGAGCAGCAAACAATAACCATCCTTTTTTATCTTCTTTTCTTGTTCAAGAAAAGTGGAAAATATACAGTATCTTGTCCCAATATACGGTGTAGAACTAACCTATCAACAAACTCAAAACAAAATGAAATGACATGTTACAAAGACATAACACTCTATAGGTAGCGTACAGTATGAGGCGGTTACCCAGCCCCACTAACTTAAGACCCTCTTAGCATACAGTACAAGGACAAAATCCAAAGAAATATTATGCATTAATTTTTATTTGTACAGTTTGTAATTATGTGACTTGGTTTGCATTATTTATTCATCATATTGCAAGTCAGGGCGGATATAGATTCAAATGATCTCAGTCTCACTGTTGTTAGATAGGCATGAAGGATATTAGTAAGTTATGCTGTCCTTGTAGTATATTTTCAACCCCCATCCCCCAATCCTTACAGCACTCACACACAGATTGTTGCATCCTGTGAAAGGATGCTTAGGGTTGCATGTATGTGCCCTAAAATTGCATGTAAAGTATCTACGCTAAAATACATATTCCGAAGCTGACTACAGACAGCTGATTTTAAACAGCCCTGATCCCCTTGTTGCCTGTTTAGTAACTTCCTGATTATTATTTTTGTCTAATGAGAAATTATTAATATAAAGGTCCTTTCTCTTTCTCTCCCCTCTCTCTCTTTCTGGCTTGCTTCTTTAAAAGCTCTTTCACTATAAATGGGCCATGTGAAATTTGTTGCAAATTTGACTCCATGGCATTTCCTACTCTACCAATGACTGCCCTCCATGAACCCCTGGCTCATACACACACATACACTCATTTGGTAAACAGATTGCATTAAAAGCTGAGGGAAACAAAGATGGGAGAGGGTAATGGATTTGTCATTACCTTTAAGGTTAAAAAGACGTCTTACCCCCCATATGTCCTAAGATATGTTAAGTCTCCTTGGACAAGCTGTAGCCACAGGTTAATCAGTGGGAGATGTTGGTCTATCGTGAAGGAGTACAGCTCAAAGCATACTTACATCTGAGGTGACAGATGATTAAAACGTGCACATATGTGCACCATGTAATTTGCACACAAGCAATATGTAATATGTTTGTTTGTATGTATATGTTGGTGTGAGTGTGCACAAGAGAGGCAGGAAATGAGAAGGGAACCTGATCGGCCCTTTCTCAATCAGGATGAGTGAGTGTCAACAGCAAGCTGTTAATACTGTGGCCTGATGGGAAACGTGCCGGGAGGCCCACAAGGAGGGATTGAGCCATGGTCGACCCTGAAATGGACATAGAGAGAGGGGGGGATGGTGGGGGTGGGTTAGGAAATGAAAAGGGGGATTGGGTAGTGTGCAAGGGGAGAAGTGTGGATGATGGGGAAAGAAAAAGGGAGAGTGTTAGAGGGGAGAGAGATGAACACTGAGGAAAGGGACAATCAAAGTGTCCGAGAACCCCAGAATCACTCATGTACACACACACACACACACACACACACACACACACACACGTTTCTGCCCCCTCATATCCCTATTGGGCCCACTTTGCAGCAGATTGCTCCTTGTCTCCAGTCACCTTCATTATCCACCATTCACTCATTTTTCACCCCTCACCATGCCCTCATTCTCTCTCTCATCACCATGTAGCACCACACACACACACACACACACACACACACTTAAACACACTGTACACACCATGAACAACACCACCTCCTCCTCACAACACCAATCTGCTGGCTCAGTACCTGTGATCCTTCTCCCCAGTGTGCAATGGGCTGCTGTTTTAAATGTACAAATAATAATAAAATAGTTTCAGGGCCACAAAGGTTGTAATGGATACATTTGTAGCCTGTTGAGGTTAGAAGCGAAGCACAGAAATTTAGAATGGAAAACACACACACACTCACAGGACCATTATCTCTGATTCTATTTCCTTGATTAGCGGTGAGCATGAAGGCAGAGTGGGCTTTTAAATGACACCAAGCTGAGCTATAGTATGTAGCCGAGGAGTATTAGGAGGATTCGTCTCACCCAACACTCGGCACCCCGCCTTTCCATTACCGGCAAAGGCTTAGCTGACTAGCCACCATCCACCCACCAACCCCCGTCTTCCTCTAGCAACAGCCCTCAGAAAGAAGACCATTAGCAAACGGAAATGAATAATACGAGCAGAGGGAGCGGAATGTGTAGAGTGGATTGCTGTGTGTGTGTGTGTGTGTGTGTGTGTGTGTGTGTGTGTGTGTGTGTGTGTGTGTGTGTGTGTGTGTGTGTGTGTGTGTGTGTGTGTGTGTGTGTGTGTGTGTGTGTGTTACTACACGCACAATAAGACTTGCATCGTGGCACAGGAACATGTACTATATGTAGGCACAGACACACACACGCACAATCATACCATTCCACTGAGAGGGAGTACTTTTGCCTCAGACTAATGTTGGCTCCTCCAAATTACTTTTAAGTCCATACTGGGCAAAAAGCCAAATAGCTCTGTATGCAGGTGGAATGGTGATATAGGAGCTGGACAATCGCACACATGAACACATACTGTACATGTGCATGCACACTGTCCATTATGCACAAATATACACACAAGCAGATGTATGTAAGACATAAATTGTGAGAAGAAAGGCTCAAATAGATGTTGCAATCTAAATTCATGTAGTGCAACAGTTAGCCAATTTTAAATGTATAGTGATGAAGAAGTGAAATGTAGCTATAATTGTAGCTGCTTAAGATAATGTTGAAATGTATGTTACACATTACGCTGGAGTTAAACATTTTTATTCATCTTATTCAGCGTTTTTAATATATGCTGAGAAAGCTCTCACTGCCAGGACCAACCAATTTGCTGCCGACCCAGTTGGCAAGCTATTTGAATCAGAAATATACAGATGTAGCCAATCTCCTTACCAATGGTTTCAAAATCTTATTTAGAGGCATGAAATAAAATTGATAATGGTAAATAAAACTGACAGTGTTGTGTTACCTGCTTTATATCATTCACCCATTCGGTCTTATAATACAAAAATAAAAGTTATCTGTCTTGCCCTTGCCTTGTATTTATGAGAAAGGAGGGACATAGATTAGGGAGTTAAGAAAAAATCTATTTACAGAGAGATAGGGCTCAAGTGTGAATCAGCCAAATTTATCTCTCACAAAGCTTTGACGGCAACTTGAAAACTGAATGCTTCCCATAACTGCTGCTGCCTCTATCACACTGATGGGGCCTTAAAAGGAGAGTTAAGATGAGACGTGTGTCATCCATAAGAGCAGCAAAACTGGGCCACGCTGAAGAATGGTGTCTAGACCCCAAGCGTAGATCATCCATTTTACAACAAGAGATGACTCTTACAGCTGAAAGAGCTACTGTCCTCTGCTTGAAGTTTAAGTGATTCTTTGCAGTACAGAAATGATTTTGGCTGAAGCTTACACATATCATGAAATGGTAATGGGTACAGGATGTATTACTTTAAGGATGTAGAGGCTCTGATGATCTGGTTGATGGGTGAAATTAAAATTATTACTGAAAGTTTAGATTCTGTAGTAGTCACTGAATGTCACTGTTCTTGATTCACATTGGTTGACAGTCCACTCTTGTATTTTACCATGCAGTATAATCGGACAGGTCTGATGCAGGTATTTGTTTGCCATGCTAAATTGATGCTTTAGTGTTATGCTGTAGGTATCGATAGCAACAGTGCTGGAGCTTCAATGCCTTATGATTTAGCTAAAGAGCATGAAATGTTGTGCTTAATCTCAATACACGTTAACACTGCTGAACCTGTGAACTTCTGTTATCAACTGTTTGGTTCTAAACTATATGTTGCTTTGTGAATACTGATGAACTGAAACTGTATTTCATAATTGTTAAAACAAATTTAGTTTATACAAAATGCCTAACTTATTTTTAATTTGATGTCTTGCTGGTTGTGACTATATATGAATAGAATAACAAAAGTAGTATATGCCTGGTAAAAAGTACAGTTCCCTCAATACAACTACTCTAGTATGTTTAGTATTAAAACTTGTCCCTTTAAAAATGATCCATCTTCATATAACTGGGACGTACATAAATTAAGATTTGTTTTATTTCTTTGTCTATCCAGTGCCTGGTCTGCCCTATCTGTCAGTGGCTCAGGACTCAGAGACGTCAGCTGTGATCCGCTGGGACCCTCCAGATCTCACCAATGGCATGGACCTGCAGGGTTACCGGCTTCAGTTTGGCCGGAAAGATGTTTCTCCTTTGGCCACACTTGAATTTAGTCCCCAAGAACGACAGTACTCTGTGGGCAACATTCACCGGGGGGCCACCTATCTCTTTAAAGTCTCAGCCAAGAGCAGGGGGGGCTTTGGGGAAGAGGCTGTGGTAGAACTTGGTGTGCCTGAGAATACGCCAGGGGGATACCCTCAAATTAATGAGGGCTCCAATGTGACATGCTGCTCAGTGCAGCTGTCCTGGTCTCCTCCCGTGCTGGCGGAGAGAAATGGGATAATTACAGAGTACACTTTGGCCTATAAGGAAACCAGTATCGGAGGAGCACCGCAGGAGCTCCGCTTGCCCCCCAGCCAGTCCAGCTATGTTCTCAACAGCCTCAAACCGAACTCTGCGTATGATGTGAAAATACGTGCACACACCAGTGTAGGTCCAGGGCCCTACAGCCCGCCTATCCAGTATCGGACGGTGGCCTTTGATCCAACAGGTAGGGCTTGCCTGTTTCTTTTTCAACCCGGTTGACAGGGGGTTGGAAATTGGCTAAAAGAAAAATCTGCTACAACACAAAAATGAAAACTGCCCCACCCCCTCCTTCAACCACCTTCACTTCTCCTCAAGAAAGAGAAAAGATTGATATTAAAATTGTTTGCCGTGGGATACTCACTTCACTAACCCAAACAAGGTAAAACCCAAGACAGTAAGTTATAGTCAGTCATTTTGAGAAAGAGGAGAGCAGCCTAGAATTTCAAGGTAAGTGCTGTTTTGTCAGACACTCCTGTCAGTCATCCTTGCAGCCCTTTGCCAGCACACTCACGCTGCTAATGCCATCTCACATCTCCCAGTTTAAAAAAAAAGGTAGGATCTCAGTCAAAACCAGTCACTCTAAGAGTATGTTTGGACTAGTCTAAGATGACAGAAAGCTGATTTTGGTTCTTTATTTTATTTATGGTTTTGGGTTTGTTATGAGATATTCCCCCCCTTCCTTTCCTAATTCCTCCTTTCCCTCTCCCCTGTCCCTTAGTGGGACTGTTTGTGGCATGGCATCCCCCAGATGCACTGCTAAGGACTGTTGGCATGCTGTGTTTTGAGTCTGTCTCTATGCCCACTTGGCAGCAGGTTGGCAGTGCCAACCCAGACTCAGCAGAGGCGTAGGAACAGTTGACACTGGGACCACATGGGTCAGTTGTTAAACCTCAAGTGGTCATGGGTTCAAAGACAGTGTTGAGATGGGTTGGCACTACCCACGATGGCTAGCCAGTGGGCACACCCTTGTGCTCCATGGGTTTGTCGTCCATGAGTCTTACGTGCTGTGTGTCTTAACCAATGGCGTTGCCCTTCTCACAGCCAATCACAACTCACTGTTACACTCACTCTCCAACCCAGAGGAACGTTGCAGGGGAACAACCGCTTTTCTTTTTTTTAAACCAAGGTTCTTCTTTTGTTTCTCTTTCCTTGGTCTCTCAACATGTTTGACTTACTAAAAATACACTTTGTTTTTTCTTTTGTTTTCTTGCATTTGTCCACTCAACAGATGTTCCAAAGAATTTCACTGTCAAGTGGGCCACTAAGACCACAGTGGTCATTGCATGGAAGTTTTCTGAAAGCAGGTCTCCATACAAATGCACGGTGAGTCATGTTGTGCAAAAAATACATTTGAACTCAGTTGAGATGTGTTTTAAAATAAAAAAAAACATTTCTGAAAATACCACTCTGAAATTTAGAACAAATTTTCATCTGTTTTTCTGAAAATGAAAATGGCTTGATTTGACACTAGTGCAATTTTTTTAATGCATTTGCATATTTAATTGCAATCATTCACCTCTCAATCATTCTCATTTCCAACATATTCATTCCCTGACTCATGTTTTCTTACCTGTCCATCCTTGTCTATCCAACCAACAATCTATTGACCTGCCAACATGATCAATCCTTACCAATTATGGATTAAACGCCTGGACAATCTATTGAACTCTAGATTGAGTACAACCGTCAGAAGATGGATGTGGACGCCAGGCAGATGAGGGTGCTCGTCACTGGACTAAAGCACAACACCACCTACGAGTTCAGGGTGACCTGCCAAGAAAGCATAGACGGTGGGCCAAGACATCGCGTGGTTGCCAGGACCGCGCCACTCATCCTGGTCAAGAAACCTAAGCTGGACATTTACGCTGAGCCTGACAACATGCCCACCATGTCCTTCCCACCGGTCGATACCAAGGATGTAAAGTGAGTATAGAGTGCTGAAAGATGGGTTCTGTCTGAATTATCTTTGAGAGTTGGGGTATTTAGGTTTAAGTCGATATGGATTGAGATCTCAAGATGCCTAAGATGTTGAAATGGGAGTTTAGGTCTTAGGATTTCTGAGACATGCTGAACTTTGCTAGTACCCTTGTAAGTGTTGAATTACCGGTTCAATTTCCTGTCAACCCTGTGGCCAATGTTTTAATCTTAACTGCCAGGACCTTCTATGTGGTTGTGGTGCCACTTAAGAGGACCTCAGGAACTGTCAAAAACCTGAAGAACCCTGATGAGATGGACATGGAAGAGGTAGGATATTTTGAAAGCAAAAGTGTAAGGTTATTCTGGCACAACATAAATGATTAGGTTAATTGGGTGCTCTGGGTCAAAGAGAATTAAGCATATGTAATCGGAAGAGGCAAATTCAAAACTTCAGTAACACATTATTTTTTTCGAAGAGACTGTATTCTTTTCTTTCCAGTGGCAAAACAGTTTGTTTTTAGGGAGGGATTCCAGAGACACTTGTTTTGTGTTATTAACATTTGAATGTGCTAGGCAAATTGTATTGTACATGTCCCAGAAATCAGCACACACAACACAAACGTAAGAACATCTCAGCTATGCTAATGTATCCCCCCCAAGCATGCAGAAGAGAGAATTACACAGTCTTCCCCCACTCTTACCATAGCTCTAGGTCACCTTGAGCGCCAGATCACCAGCAACCATCCCTTTTGGATTTGGGATTACACACATTCCCTCTGCTTAGTGCCTGCCTCTATCTGCAGTATGGAATGAGGGGTATTGGAGCCTGGTTACATGGAACATTGCCAAAGAGCTACAGTAGCATTTTTTTGAAATTAAGGGTGTTGTTACACCAACCGTTTGCTTTCTTTGGACTCAGTCAGTCCACTGAAAGGAATCTAGTTCTTGTACGGAATAGTCACTGAAATTCACAATTTAAATTAAGACCACCAGTAATGCAGCCAAGTTACGTTAGTTACATTTAATCTTGTGTGTACAAACAGTGCAGATTATAAACAAACATTTGACAGCATCAGAAACCATTATTAGCTCAGACTTAGTCGTTCAAAAGTAAACTAATGCCCTTTCACGTCATCCAGCTGTTACGGGAGGTGACCCCAAAGCGTCGCTCACGCCGTCAGCTGGCTCAGCTGGACCAGAGGAAGCCTTACATCACAGCCTGCTTCAGGCAGCTACCCTCAAGCTTCATGGTGGGATCTGACTACCGCCACAGCAGCTGTGAGAACAAGCCTCTTGAACCTGGCCAGGAGTATGTCTTCTTTCTGCTGGCTGAACTCAATGCCACCGCCGGGGTGAGTTACCAGTTCCGCTCAGTTCAACACAGACTTACTTTTAGTCAATTGCTTTTTTGTCGGAGTGGATTTAATAATTCACTTCTGCTCATTTAATCATGGTTCACTTCGGTTTAGTTCATCTGAATCTAACACATTTCATTTTTGTCCAGATTTTGCTGGTAACGTCGGGTACTCTTAATTCACTGAACTTCGTTCATCTCGTGATTATTCCATGCTGTAACCTGGATTGTGTTTCATATACTATGTAAACTTCTTTCTGTTCAGAAAATGTTTGCTACCAGCCCTTACACCGACACAGTGATCACTCCCAAGCTGGTGGTGGAGCCATTAGAGACTGGTGACGGACTCATATGGGTGGTGGGCCCAGTCCTCGCTGTGGTCTTCATCATCTGTATCGTCATTGCCATTCTTCTGTATAAAAAGTGAGTTGGTTTGGAAATTGTAGTTTTTGTGGAGAATGCAGTTGGACCTACGTTTACACATGACATTATTCAACATCAACTAACAACACTCACAGTTAGCGTACAAGGCATTGCCACTTTGTACTGAGTGGCCAGTATAGAATGCTTTATTCTGGAAACCCTTTTAACCATCCTCTTATCATTAAGAAACGCAGGAAATTAAACCTTTTGCATTGTTAGTGCCTTGCTCAACCCGCAACATATTTGTGATCCATGTTTTTTTCTGTAATTAGTGTAAATGTGCTGGAAATTTCATTGTTTGTTTTAATCCAGCAACACACAGTGAACATTGTCTTGTCATTTGATGTTGAACCAGTTTTTTTTGCGGCGTTACAGGGAAATTGGGCAATTGGGAAATAATTGCATGTTAGGGAGCATGTTGAAAAAGGGGCTTATTTTGTATTCATACATAGCAGCATGATATTCAAAAACCCAACAACATTGTTGCATGTAAATATGAAAGAGCTTTTCTTGTGAAAAAGATGGTTGTGGGGAAGTGAGGGGCTTGGAAAAAGAAGAGAGGAGGAGATTCTTTGAGATGGTGCTCAATAACTCGACTAAGAATAGTACAATCTACCAATCAAGAGATGTCACAGATATGTATTTAAATAGGTATACATTATATTTCAAATAATAGCTATTAATCTGGATAGAATACTCTGTAAAGGTGTTATTCCTATGTTGCCTATGTTGTCTTTTGAACCATTATTCATTTAAAATGTATGCTTTAATAGTTTTTCAGGAGTCAGTGACCCTGTTTTCTAGTGGTGGACACCAAACTCTGCATTAACAAACAGGAGGCAGCTCTCCTCCTGTTACAAGTCTAAATAAATGTACTATTCCTCAGTGTCATGGGACTTTGGAACAAACATATACAGTCAACATCTCCCCTTTGTTTTACAGTTAGTTGTAGCTTTTAGTCTCAGTGACTGCAAGTCCCAACTGAACAGAAGTATAAGAGGTCGCCCTACATACCAGGGAAGAACCCTGAATTATTTTAAGGGGGGCTGGGGCTAGTGTAAGCAACACGTACAGCTTGCTACTGTCAGATGATCCTTAACTGTCTGACCTTGCCTTACCTCAGCCTTTGTGGTTAGGGAGAGTAACATCTCTCCTTGGATCTCTCTCTTTTTTTCTCTCTTCTCTTTCTGTCCCCCTAACTCTCCCATCTCCCTCTCCATCTCTCCCTGGTGAATAGTGTTTCCCGGGTCTGCCCTTGGCCCTGACATTCCCCTTCCCCATCTGTATCTGCACCCTAGTGCACACACACATAAGCACACACACGTACATAGACACACCGACACAGGCTCATGAATGTCTGCACTTACTTGCACATTTCATTGAATTCTCACTTGTTCTCATACACTGATACATGAGCACACACGCATGCATGGACCTCCTCCAAATGCTGATGAGCTTTATCTCGCGTTTTGCGAGCCCAGCAGCGACCCCTGTGAATTTTAAACTGCTCTCTATTGATTTATCTCTCTTCTTGCCTCTCCCCTCTCCCTTTCTCCTTGTGTGTTGTGTTTTCACCATCTTTATATATTTATTTGACTCCTATTGCTTTCTCTGGAAACAGCAAACCTGACAGGTAAGGTTTAGCCGTACTTTATTGCATTTTACAGGGGAAGACGAAATAGCCTGCGTCAGCAAAAAAAGATGCCTTTTAATTAGTGAGGGTGAAGGAGAATTTTGCACACTTGATACGCGTTCTCTGCGCCGCTGTTTTTGAGTTTTGCTTCACTCGAGTGTTCTTGAACCGCTGAGTTACCAGTCAGTTGGAGTTGCTGAATTGTTTAGGTATCCTCATTAGTGAGACTGGTGACTGTTATGCTGGATTAAGTGTTCACTGAAAAGTTATTCTGTTGTTTTTGTTGTACGTCTTCCCCTTTTTCTACTCTTTGTTTGTCTTACTCTCTAGCCGCAAAAGAAAAGAGTCAGAGCCGCGCACAAAATGTCTACTGAACAACGCAGACATTACACCCCACCACCCTACAGACCCTGTGGAGATGAGACGCATCAACTTCCAAACTCCAGGTACAGGAAGAACACACAACAAATACATTGAAGAACACAAACAGTCCCATTGTTTAATTCAGCAACATATATAGGTATAGATAAACTAATATTGTTTGAATAAAATCTTTGAAAGATGGGAAGAAGACAGTTTAGTCATCCAGCTGTAGGTGTGACAGCCTGTAAAACTTGCAAAGATACCTTCCTCACTTTGCCTTTAAGGAAAGCTGTGGTATTTTATAGCTTGGATCTTGGGTTAATGTAACATTGTGCTGACCAGAGACTGACTAGAGATTTTGAACGCACTGGACACAGTTTTACAGCGTAGTATAAGAGTTTGACTCTAACAACAAAATAAATAGATAAGTAAAAACATAAGTAGCTCCGGATTGCAAAATACATCATGGGTTATTGAGATAGCAACAGTTAATGTTCTTCATTTAGACCTCTAAATAACTGCTTTTGATTGTTGGATAAAAGCTGGCCTGTTAACCCTTGTGTTGTCCTCGGGTCAAATTTGACCCGGTTTCAAAGTTCATCAGAAATGTGGGTTTCTTACAACTAAACTGCCCCAAAATAACATGGATACATAGATGTACGTTGTATGGAACCCATACAACATTCTTTGCAGGTAAAATGAATGATTACTTCCATTGAATTAGGGGTGTTTTATTCAATTTCAAAGCATTACAGTATCCTCAAACTAAATTTTGACAGAAATTAACTTCTTGCCTATTTGTCAAAATACTTCATAATTTCAAAAATATGATATAATGTCAATTAAATTAGTTTTATTGACCATGAATAAAAAAAGAAAAGCGACAAAAACGTTTAAAAAAGCGCCAAAAGCATTTAAAAAACCGACAAAAAACGTTGGAAAAGCGCCAAAAAAAGTCAATTTTCAATTTTGACTGAGAAAGACAAGTTCATGGTCGACAGGAAGACAACACAAGGGTTAAAAAGCCATCTAAGGCTTGTATTTCATTGGCCTAATTGGATTTATATTCTAATTCCAGTGGAGTGCTCATGCTTGTTATCTAATACAGCATTAAGCCAATCTATAAGTTTTATTTGGAAAGAGACCAGAGTTGTAGTAAAACAACTGAATTTTATGAAGCTACTTACCTACATAAACATTCATGGAGACTGCTGTTTCAGTGGCTTTTACAAACCAAATGCTACTTTAAAAGTTTTTGCCCCAAATAACAAAGTGTGGCAGCAACTTCAAAATCCTCATTTTTGGAACCTACTGAAATGGAAAGCAAATGTGGCAAAAATGTTAATTAGCCGCAGCTCTAATCCAAAATTACCATTATTGGCTATCTAAAGCTCATATTGGTTTACCGCTATATTATACTGTGTAACTGTGGGCGAATAAAGACACCTGCAGAAGAACTTCCTTCTCCACCAAATTATTCATTAACAGTGAAAACTTTTTCATTTGTGTAAGACAAAACGTGTGCAGTTATGTGCTTCAATATACAGTACACATAACCCACATGTGTAGTGGCAGCGGATTGCAACATTGGCACACACACATGCACACAGCCTACACAGAGATTAACACTTCCCAAAGGATGCAACTTAAAGTTAAATTTGCGCTGCAGCATAAATGATGTCCATGAAGTGCTCCCACATCATTCTGTTTGACATTATGTGCCTTCATAACTACCTGCAATCCATATGTATGTTTGCCATGTCCCCATCTAACAATTATCCATTTATGAATAACAAATAGGTGGAAAACGATGTCTGTTGTTGAACTGAATGTTTTGATGTTGGAAACAAATCCTTTTTGGAAGTTCTCTTGGGTTTTTACCTGCTTTCTCTTTTGTCTCACTGTGTTCATCCAACCTAAAGCCTGGTGTTAAAAACAGTGCACATTCGATCCCAAACTCATTCTCTGATGCTACTCCATCTTCCTCCTGCCTCCTTTTCAGACCCATTATCTATTGTCTCTCTTTCTGTTATATAGCCTTCTGGGATTTAGACTACGATGGCATCTACAGTTTGTTGTCATTGGTCTGAATCGTAAAAAAAAAAAAAAAAGAAACAAGTAGCATGTTTTTTTTTAGTTTTGGAAACCTTTCATCCTGCCAGATTACAGTTTTTGGTGAAAGAAAGTTAAAACAAATCGGATTGCAGGCACAATAGTTACCTCAAGCTAAGTGTCTTGGATTTTTGCACTAAATGGTTTAGATTGTTTTCTCTCTTCAGGTAGTTTATTTGACAGAGGAATGAGACCTGCATTTTGAGGAACTTGCACTGTATTTCAAATGTGTTTTTCCTCACCTGACCAAGCCACTGGCAGAAAAGGAGTAAATCCTCTAGAGGTGGAATAAACACATCCAGACTCTTTTCTGTGCCTTTTTCCCCTTTTTTCCATCCGCCTTTCTGTATCCTAACCTAGTTGTCTCTCTCAACCATTCATCTGTCATCCATGTCCAGTCTCTGTTCCATCAAAAGGCTCAGATTTCAAAATGGAGCGTTTTCTCTTGAGCTTCTTTGGGAGACCAGTCATGCTGCCTGAGTTTGTATCTTGAAAAACAAAACCTGACTTCTTTACATCAGAGAAGAGATGCACAAGGATGAAAGGAGATGCACAAACCTGCTTATACACAGAAATGTGGAAGTTCAATTAACTTCTCCTTATCTTTATCTTGCCTGGCATTCAGAGCCTCATTAGTGGTTCTGTACTTACAAGGTTATAATGGTAATTTCCTACTATTTGCCTCTCTGACTTCCAGCACTTTCCAATATGCCTTCAACTGTCCTCCTCCATTCCTTAAATAATAGAAACTCTTGTTACAGTCTCACTTTTACATAGCCTTCATCAATACATGCTGAGACTTCTTAGTATATGAGCAGCATTCTCATTCGGCAGGCCTGCCGTTGTTCCGCAGAATTTGATGTAATTTCCTCCGCACCCGGGGAATTTAATTTGAATGGACATTTTAGCCCAATTAAGTGGGCCGGTGAGCATTTGTGAACATCCCCATCAGCTAATAGCAGCCATTGTTCAAATGAGCATACTCCCAGTGCACTTATCCAAGGCCTCTTCTATTCAGCAGAGCATATGCCGCATTGGCAATGTGTGCTCAGTGACCCCTAGTGCTAGGGAACAAAAAATATGTTTTTGATTAGGCTTCCTATAAGCTAAGCTTGGCTAATGTGTTTGAGAGAAAGTGTGTGTGTGTGTGTGTGTGTGTGTGTGTGTGTGTGTGTGTGTGTGTGTGTGTGTGTGTGTGTGTGTGTGTGCCATGTGACCGCCTCAAAGTGACATCCCATAACTCCTTGGGGTGCATAGTGGCTCATTTTGTCATTATCTTCATTGGTGCCCGGGGTTTAATTGTCAAATGGGGCCAAAGTAATGATGCAGCACGACTCAGTGGATATCTACTGTCTACTTTTGCTATCAGTACTCACTCTTTTCTTGCTCTCTCTCTCTCTCTCATTTTTTTAGCGTCACTTATTTCCTTTTATTTCTGTTTCTCATTTTACTTTACTCTTCCCGGTATTTCAGTTGAAAAGCTGGTAAACTATAACAGTTGGTGATCATAATGACAATTACCGCCTGCAATATAGATGTGCTGTATATCTTATCTCAAAACCCAACCTTCAAATCATCAGTTTGGCATACTGTGCTCATATAAATTCACATAATTACTGTTCAGCCACTAATAGAAGACAGGTACTATAAACTGAGTTTCACTCTGGGTTTACTCGTCAACGTATCTGATATATTTTCTATTCATGCCATCTCCATCTGTGTTTCTCTTTATCTCCCCCCCTCCAATACTGCATCGCATATGGCACCTCACGCCCCCCTAATTCTGTCTGAAGAAGTGACTTCCACATTTAAGCATGTAAAAAATCAAGCACTTTCCTACAGACAGCATCACGCACTTGCTAAACCCACGGACATAAGCAAATCGCTCGCATGCATCAGTAACATGACTGTTTCTTCAGATTACAGCAACAACTGCAACAGCCGTGCCCTCCTCCTCATAAACAGTTCTATCGAAACACACACACACACACAGAGCACACACTTACACATAAACATAATCAGACATGCCTGTGCCTCCCTCCTGCTGTGATGAATGACGTTTGGAGACAGTGGATCAGAGCACCCCCTGCTAGGTTTAATTAGTCATTGTCACAAATCAATTAGGGAGAGGGGGTTGTTCGATGTCTTCATCTCTCTGCGCTCATTTGGCGCCAGTGCAAGGTAAACCCAGCAAAACTCAGTTTAGGGACTTTTATTTTGCAAAATTAAGCTTTGCAGTGTTTTTAGAGTGAAATACATCCTCACCATCTTAGTGTTTTCCTTTCTTCCTTCCACTAATGTTGGCTCCTAACTGGAATTGATGACTTACCTCCCTTTTTGCTTTATCAAAAAGATGTTTAATGTTTTTGAGACCAGACTTTTTGGGAAGGAGTTTATTTTAGAAAAACAAATTTCTTTTTTTCATTTTGCCTGCAAATCAGATTTCCTTTCCTTCCATGTCCCACTATTTATACATGCTCTTGAACAAATTATTCTTTGGATCAAATTTGCCATCTTTGGGTGATGTGATCCTTTTGTGTCACTGAGCACCCCTGTTGATCTGATTTCAGCTTTCAGCCCTGGCAAAATGTTTTTCCCTTTACTTGATGGTCAGGTTGGCAGCATCCAATCACACTGCATCTCTTAGCCACATGTCCAGTTAACGTTGTCACAGATGGCCCCTTTGTGCTTGAACAGCTGAGAAGACCTGAGTCTACCCGGACATAGCATCGCTGGCTGCGGCCTCAGAGGACTTCCCCTCTGGAGCAAATAAGATTGAACCATCACCGCACTCCTCAAAACTCTGACTCCCATCAGCTGTGGCTCCACAGCTGTCAGCCAAAAATGCGGACACTTTTCCACACCTTTCACTTCCAATGCCTCAGCACCAAGCCACTGACAAAGGAACCTTTCAGAGTTAGTTTTCACCAGGAAACATAAGCTGTTTTTTTTTCCCTTCTCTTTCTTATTGCTGTCAATGGGGCCTTCCAACCGGTGTTTATGAAAGCTTAGAGATAGCGAATCAATTTTCTTATCTCTGATCTCTATGACCGTTGATATGGGGCTTGGCAGAAGGGTTTTCTCAGCAGGGGAATCGGAGGCGGATGCCCATGGCTAACACGTCTGCTCCTGAGGAGGGCTATAGCTGATCTGAAAATGTTTGCCCTACTTGTTCATGTCTGTGTGACTGGCTGGCCTCAAGTCTGTCACTCAGGCTTCCCTGAGAAAGGCCTGAGTTTACTGAGGGTAAAATTATTTGTTTTATTTCTTGGCCTTTTATCATTTTGCACACTTTTCTTTTTGACATAGCATTTTCTGTTGCATTACAGCCTTTTGAAACCATTTCCCCTTATGTTTGCTGTTCTTTACAGATTCTGGTCTAAGCAGTCCTCAGAGTGAAGCCGATTTTGACTATGAAAGTTAGTCTCGTACCTGTGTGTCTGCGTACCACCTTTCTTTATCTTTGTTTTTTAAGCACGCTTGCCTCCATTTACAAATACATAATTTGCATTTGTTTGTTTTTTCACATTATGCAGAAAAATTTCAGCACTAATTAATTTGATGTTGGTTTCAATTGGTATACTGGGCTGTTTTTTTTTTTTCTGTAATTGGATGTCAGTCACAATATTCACTTGGGCTGTTGGCTGTGCATTAATCCACCATGCAAAAATAACCTGTGCGATCACTTCTGCTGATGTAGAGATGGTTGAGAGGTGTTTTTTTCTTTTACAGGAGTACAATCTGTTATCCCTCTTTCTCTGCTTCCCCTTCCTCACCTTCTTGTTGTTGTTCTCCCATCTCCTTCCTTCTCCTCCTCCTTCACCACCACTGCTCCATTTCTATTCTGAAGTAACGGGGTCTTTAGCTCAGAGATAACGAGCAGAATAAATTAAAGCGGTGGCAAACAATGGCTCGACATTTGATCACCCCCTCTCCCTGCTCACTGCAAAAAGATCACCCGGGAGAAAAAGCAGAGTCTCTAGTTTTCCCTCTTCCCCCTTTTTTGCCCCCTTTATTTTCTTCACTTACCACAGACAGACTTCTTTCCTTTTATATGGAAATACACAACATCATAAATAGGCTTTTCGACAGAGACTGCTGTGGCTTATCAAAAAGAATCGTTATATTTCTCAGGCGTATCGACTGCGGATCGAGAGATTGGAAACGTGTAATTAGGCGCTAGTTTGTTTTTCTGTGTTCATTGATCACGCTGTTGATTGTGGTGAAAAGACTCTGTATGTGGATAGAAAAATAGCCGAGGGCAAGGGGGGGGGTTGTGTTAAAGAGAAGGATGAGAGCTTTGGAGTGGGGGGTTGGGAATAACAACAATTTGTCCTTGATTGACTTTGTTTGAGGACTGGTCATAACAAAGCCTAGTTTTGAAAGTACATCTTTTCTTGGATAAACACTGCAATGTGCTCAGTGTGTAAATGACAAAATGAATACAAGAACAAATCAGGCGCCATCGACTCATTTGTCTTGAGAACAAAACAAATGGGTGAGGTTAGAAAAGTACACTCAGAGAGAGAAACTGATGCACAAACAGATTGGTTTAGTTATGAGGAATGAAATGAAAACATGACAACTTATAGCGATATACTGTATAGCGTTATGTTGGCGGAGGGCAAAGTGGAATAAAGGTAAAATAATGTATTTAAGCAGTTTTAAGGATTCAAATTGTTTTCATACAAGTTTCCTTAAAACATTATATATAAACAAACAAATACTACTATGTATAACCTTCAGCCTATTCCATTGGCAGGGCATCATGCATTATTTGGATGTAAATTTATATGTAAACACTGTGGCCTGATATATCTCTCCAACCATACCAGCACACTCATACATGCAGACAGTAATGTGGGCAGTAAACACAAACTGAAAGGAATTGATGGTGTTTGAGTATATCAGTAACTCATACACACCCACAAAGATGCATAAAGACACGCAGAGTAAACTACACACACATACACACACCGTCTTTGATCTTCCCTCAAACAAGACACTCTTGATCTCTCAAAGAGAACTAAGGGCCCCTCATTTGCATAAGCATTTATTTATTTTGCTCATATTTTATGATACCTTTCCCTTTGAATTTGAGACAAGTAAACTGACAACCAAATTCTAATTTGCAATATTTCCTCTATTTCTTGATGCTCATCTCAATTAATTCCCGCACCAGAATGATTAATAAATCTCTCATTCTCAAATGGTGCCACTGTGATCTGCATGCTTTCTCAACTCGTTGAGAGAAACTCGAGTATGAAGAAATAACACACAGTTTTGTCCAAACACATTCATACTGTATAATATCATAATAATAATAATAATAAACTAGCATTTTCCACAGTGCATTTCAGGAAAAAAAAACTGCAGATAAAAACCAAGAACAACAAAAAACAACAACAATGAAATAAAATACAAAAATAAAACAGAGGAATCATAAAACATAAAATACCAGAGGATCAAATAAAGTTACAAATATATAAAATGGCCTAGGAGTGATGATAAAACCATTACACCCTTCTTATCCTATTAACCTCACAAGGTTTTGTTTGAGTTTATTTTAAGATATTGAAAAAATAAAAATGTTTTCAATACATGCTTTAGAAAATAGAAGAAAACAATTAATTCAGTAAACATCATTTAAATGATGATGATCATTAAGAAGGGCATTGGTGTTTGTCAAGTAGGCCGGTAATGCAGTGTCCATTCATTTTCCGGAGGATGTCACGGCATCCAGTGTCATCTCCATTTATCTCATATGTGCATTGTGATCTTTGTTAATCTTCATGTAATTGACACTGCTGCATTGTTCTGTCAGTGTAAAATAAATTACCATTACTAATGAAGACTGTCAGCTCAGAGAGCGAGGCTCCCTCTCTTAAGCGCAACAAAAGCAGCCAAAATATCAGTGGGGGGGAGTAAGCATTATGAGAAAAGGGAACTTAAGGAGGGTTAATGTGATTATGCCAATTTGCGCGCCCAATTAAACCTCAGTAACTTTTTTTGTGAAACGATTTTAACATATTGTCGACTTTTGACATCGTCACTCGGCAGGAAGCGAGACCTCTTACTAAAAATAGGAAAGCGTTAAGTATTGCCAGTCCGCATGCAGGGATGGAGCCACAATCTATGGCTTCTCCATATTCCATTACATGGCCTCAGCATTATGCTCCTAAATGGATTAGTGACTGGAGTGCACAGCAGTGCTGATAATATTTTAGCAGCGGCGACACAATATTCAATGGATATTGGATCACAATTTTCCCACCCAACTGAAAAGCTTGTTCTTTCTGGGAATTCCTTGGGATAAATGGCAGTAGGATTTGGGAGAACGTACTGGACAAGTAACAGAGTGCTTTTCTTTTGTGATTTTGGAGGTAAGGGGTGTTCATCTAAGAGCCAATGTTCACTGGGTTACTGAAACCAGCAGATGGAGGAAAGGGTAGAAACAGCAGCTTGCTTGCTTTGCGCTGGCAGGCTGGCTGGAATGGAGCAGCTCACTGTGTCACTCAGCATCACTCACACTCCTAAACCTTCTTATCCCCCTCCCACCCACCCTACCCATGAGCCCCCAGGTCAGGGCTCTGTTCTTGAATAGGCGCCTTTTTACAGAGGCAACAGTCAAAATTGTCACCATGTGAACAACAGACCAACACAAGAGCATTACAGATTAAGGATACTGTAATGGAGTATCCCTGTGGGTCATGTTTGGTATGCTCCAGATCAAAACAGCATAGTGTCTATCTCATCTTTCTTTTTAATTAAGGATGGTGCTGAAAGTAATAAATGTTGGGAAAAAAAATGCATCAGTCATGTATAAGTAATGACTTGACTTATATTTGTTAGATCTGCTTCAATTAAAAACATCCTCGTTTTTTCCACCAACCAGTAATCCAGAATTGAATTCTCCTCTTTTTTTGTTGATAACAGTCATGCTGAAAGCAAAATTGCTTTTGATTATCTTCAATAAGGAGCACAGGGATTTTTTGTCAACATGTGTCCTGAGATAACTTCTGTAATGATTTGACACTATTAATAGAATTGAATTGAATAAGCATTCCATTGATTCAAAGACTAAAAATGGCTGTTTTATGTCTTGTCTGTGATTTTACCATCAGTTTTTTTTTCATCTTGTGTCATTTTTAACCAATTTCAAAACTATTAAAAAGTATTGATGCCTTTGAATGTTTTTCTCTGGCTACACAAAGCAACAGTGGTCCAATTGGTCAGTCTATCTGTCAGCATCACTGCCATTGTGGGAATACAAGTTTTTCTCAATTGTTTACACGCTAATACTGGTACTTGTGACATAATGAGCACAACCTGTAGCTAATGTCCCAACCCTGCTAAAATACAAGCACGTTTTCCGCTTTACACTCGGATTGCAGTTCTAAACTACACTTTTTTCAAAGCACAACAGACTAGTTGTCTCTACATTTGGCACACTCTTCTTAATTAACATATCGTGTCACATGTTCACATGCAGCACACTGCCATTCAAAATGCTAAACTTACATTTCCTACTGTCCACTCTAACTCCTCACGTGGGCAAACACATGTTGCACAATTGTTCAATTAGCAATCAGAGCTTTAGCAATGAAAGGGCCACAGGTGAGCTCTTCTGTTTTGGCCAACATAGGAGAGAGAGGCAAGAGGAGTGCAGAAGTACAGTGAGAGTCGGAGGACGAGAAAGAGGAAGAGCAAGACCAAGATGAGCCATAATCTTTGATGAGAGTCGGGCCACTTTGGTCTAATAATGAGGGAGCCTGGGCAGAGAGTACAACCAACACACATTTGTAATTATATTACAGTGCATATGTGTGTGTTTTTTGAGTATAAAAACAGAAGACTGCACTGCACTGAACATGCAAAAGGCATAAGTCTCCTAAAAACAAATAGTGTTAACAATTCATAATAATGTTTAATTTTGAGCATCAGTGTTCAACTGGTTCTTAGACATATCTATTCATATGATGGTGTGTGTGTGTCATTTTAACACAAAATGACATGTTGCAAAGACATAACATTGTTTTGAAGGCAGACTTTGATTTTTGCAGGAGATTTGTGGAATTTTGCCTTTTGTGTGTGTTAATTTGGATTTGTGTGTATAGTTCTGAGAATACAAGGTATGCTTTCAGAAAATGTGTCTAAACAATTGAGGAAAAACTGTCCTACAATTTGGTCTGTGGGTGCATGCTACCAGCTTCTTGGCAAATAATCAATCAGCCCCGCTCGACAAACTTAGCTGTTTTGAGCTCTGGCCTGGTCCAATCAAGTGCCTATAACATCCCCAGTCAATACATGTTCTCTGTATGTGACATGCAACATGTTCTGCACAAGCTTCCTCACCACTAAAATCAAACTTCCATTGTTAGTAAGCAACAAATTTTCATCCATAAATGGTGTGATTTGTTAAGTGTCCTGTCTGCTGTACTAATGAACTTTCTGTCCTCTCTTTCCCTGTGTGGAATTTCTCTCTCCATTTGTTGGCGAGCAGGTATGATGAATCATCCTCCCATCCCTATCTCAGAGCTGGCTGAACACACAGAGCTTCTCAAGGCCAACGACAACCTCAAGCTCTCCCAGGAATATGAGGTATGTGGGCCTCCAAGTGGCAAAGAAAGACAATTGTAATATAAAAAAAATAAAATTTCCCTTGGCAGGTTGTTGCAATTCCTGAACTCCCAAATGCAATTTTGTCATTTATTTTTTGCTAAATAAATCTAAAAAAATAAAAGCTAAAAAATGAATCATTCTACTGTAATGCATCCAGTCCTACATCAGGAAGCAGGAGGGAAAAGAAAATGGTTGAATATATTTGTTGAAAAATAAAAATATGTTTGCTTCCTAAGAAACCGGAAAGGAGGTAAATAGAAATGCAGAGAACTTGGGGACGTCTCTTTTTGAAAAATGATATCTTAAAGAACAGAAATTACAGATTTAAGGCTTTAGTAACATTTACTTAAGAAAATCTAATAAACGAAATGTCTCAGTAAGGTGATAAATGAGTGTTTTAAAAATTTTCACAGACAAAAATGAACTTAGTAAAGATGTTCTTTCTTCCAAAGTGCAGATATAGTCCCTACGCGCAACTCAGCTTATGTGTTTTTGGGGAAAGGTACACTAGCAGTCAAGGTGTGTGTGTGTGTGTGTGTGTGTGTGTGTGTGTGTGTGTGTGTGTGTGTGTGTGTGTGTGTGTGTGTGTGTGTGTGTGTGTGTGTGTGTGTGTGTGTGTGTGTGTGTGTGTAAAGGGGGTATCTGAGCTGTCTGAGCTCTGAGACCGCAGCGGTTATAAATGACACCAGAGTTGATTAGAAATCAGGAGTGCTGAATCAGCTCTCGTTTGCATACAAGCAATATCCCGTCCTCGCCATTCCTAAATCACTGTGCCTGTCGCCTCGCTGCACGCCAGGCTAAGGTAGGAAGCAGGTACCCCAGCATGGATTGCTGTCATCATGCCTGCCGGGGGGATGTTGGTGGATAATGACTTCTCATAGTGATCCAGTATTTCTTGGTTATCTATTATTCATAAATCCGCATCCGGGCTATGTACCAAGTGGACAAGCTTGTTTCATTCGGGGGGAAGACAGATGAGATACAATGCCAAAATCGACGCTTTGCTACAAACTAGAACTTCTAATTACTTGGCTTTAAGAGAACATTAAACCGCCCGTTCGTCTCTTCTCCCACTCTGTCTTTTTCTACTCTCTCTGTCCCCCTGCCCCTTCACAAAACCACCCCCCAGGAAAAATAAATGACCAAATTAAATAGAGAAGTGTAATTTTAATTTTGTTATTTTCTTGATGAATGGCTGCTCGTCCAGGCGCCCTGGCTTGCCAAGCGCAGCTCTACGGGGCTTTGACTGATTGGTTTTTAGCCAGGCGGGATGTGAGGGAGGAGAAAAAATGGAGGGAAAAGGAGAGAGAGAGATGAGGTGGGGAGGCTTGGTTAATGATGAAGATTCAGTGAGGGGAGAGAGAGAACAGGGCATCTCAGCTGGAGAGCGAAGATGAGGAGGAGATAATCTGCCATACAAACGGCAATAAAAAGGCAGCCACAGTTTTACCTGACGATACTGCCGCCATAGAGTTTGTTATCCATCTTCTGTCAGGCAGTTAGCAGACATGTCCTGCAAAGCCTGCTTTCTGACAAGGAGCTGTCATTTCTTTTCCAAACGTGTCATCATGGATCATAAGGAGGTGGATGAGGGAGAAATTGAATTGTTGCAGAATTTCAGTATAGACTTATGAAAAGTTTGGACTTCACAGATGTGTTAATATATCAATTTAGCAATGTTTCATGGAAGTGACCCCAATCTTTATACACACACACACACACACACACACACACACACACACAGCCTTAAGTTAATATGGAAATAAAGGGAAAATAGCTGCAGGATGGGTGCTAGAGAGGAAGTGTAAACATCAGAGAGAAGACGGGAGATGGAGACAGAGATAAAGATAAAGAGAGAAAGAAATATATACAAAAAAGTGTAAGACGTTGAAGATGGAGATATGCAGATAAGGAAAACAGGGACAAAGAAAGAGGGACAGAGAGAAGAGATGGCGGAAAGAAAGAAAAATAAACCGACTGAAAGAGGCTAAAGCTCTGATTGCTGTAATGAATGCATTGAAATGTTTGCATAAGGTTTCCAGTTGGACTTCATTCAGCTTCAGTCTCTCTCCCCCCCACCCCCACCCCTACATGCTGAAGCATAACTGCAAATAACCTTCAAGCCTCCATTCCCATACCAACAAAGCGCCAGACGCCTATAGGCAAACAGTGAATTGTAATGGAACACTTAAATAAGCTGACAAGAGAACAGGATATTTATCTGGAATTCTTGTATTTTAAAGAGAACGATGAATTTGTCTTTCACTCGTGTGTCTGGCCTCACTCCACGCCCTCCCCTTGAGGGGGAGATCAGCCGCCTTCATCAATATTATTATTTGTCATTATACTGTACAGCCGCTACATTAATGATTTTGATAAAGTACCTTGTGTACCGTGTGTGTGCAGCTGCTGTGAGTATTTAAAACAGGCAGTGAGCAGATTTTCATGATACCACGTTCTTTGTCCCTTTGGGGAAATCACCCTCTCAATCCCTCTCCCCCCTCCCTCTCTTCTTTCTTTGATAACATTCAGGTTGTATTGTTATTGCTCTGCTCCTCCCAATGCTCTTCTGATTTCTTCTTTGTGTGTGCCTGTTTTGCCTGTCTCTGCCCCTGTCAGTCTATTGATCCAGGCCAGCAGTTCACCTGGGAACATTCCAACCTGGAGGTGAACAAGCCCAAAAATCGTTATGCCAACGTCATTGCCTACGATCACTCTCGCGTCATCCTGGCTCCCATCGAGGGTAAGGCTCAGCCGTCCTAACACTCTGCACCTACACCACCTCATTTGGGAAATCCTCATAATTACAGAGTCAGTTAAAGTAATTAGGAATTTATACTGGATAGACCGGATGGGACTAGACGGGGAAGACTAAACTAGAACAGTGCACAGCAGTGCAGAATAGAATACATTAAATACAATGAAGTCCTTTTATAATAAGAAGAATAACTACACTAGACTGGGCTGAATTAGGTAAGTATTTTAAGTTAACGCAGTAACACAGCAAAATAGAATAAAATGTGTAAAATATATTAAATCATTTATAGTGTGTGCGCAGTTCAAATTCAGTTAAGCAGCAACCAGTAAATGTATAGAACAGAACTACATTTTGTAGGCTAAACCGAGGACTAGTTTCAGCTCAGCTTGGTCCTGAGCAGCTAAGCAGTTTTGTGGAATTATATTATTTTTGTGGGGATTGTTTCAGCTCATCTTTGGACCCAGCTCCCAGCAGGAATTTGTGTTTATACCGTCCCATTTGTCTCATCAAATCTGCCCCGCTCTCGTGACTTCCCTCTAACTGCCCACAGACACAGTACTGAGAATCTCAGAGCTAGAAAAACTCTTCCACTGACTCCTAAATTTCAAGGGACATTGTCAGAGGTAGTCACCCTTCACCGCTGACATTGTTCTGGCGTTGCATCACCAGGAGAGCTCCAGACTCCTCAGAGTAGTGCCAAACTCCACAGTACTCTCCTTTTGTGTGAGCGAACTGCTCCGACTACATTTCGACATCTCGCAATCATCAGGCCAATTTGAGGGTGCGACAACATGCATAACAAAATTATCCCAGGGAAAAATGCCTCGTTCATAAATACATAAATTAATCAAGTCTGAAATTTCTATTTTACACTGCAGTGATTTTGCCATTAGATGCAGCAGTAGAACAATTCATGCACACTGCCATTCTCTGTTCACTTAGCTATGACTAAAGCCAAGGCACCACAGTCGAATTGTGCAACGTGGTATCCGTTTTAATGAATGAGAATTTGCCTTTCTTTTTCTTTCTTTTTTCTATTAGTTCGATCATTCTCTTTTCTTCTTTGTTCTTTTCCCCCCATCTTTCTCTCTCTCTCTTTCTCCATCCATCCCCCTCTTCTTCTATTTCATTCTTTCTCTCCACCCTGGTTGTTGTCCTCACTGCGTCTCCTCTCTTAAATTAGACCAGTCGAGTGTTTCATTGTTTGTCGCTTGAGTGAGGAGACGTCAGTCAAAGAGACGTGACTCTCCAACACTGATGCCACCACACTGAAATCTCTTTTCAACTGACAGGATTGTAGAAGTTGGTGAAATAAAGATGGGTAATGTTCTGTCTTATCACTGTCAGATGCTCAGTGTTAGACTTTTTTTTTTTTCTTTCTAGAACAACTTAAAACTGTGGGACACCTTGCCTTTTTGGATGCAGGACAGTCCACACCACATAACAAGCTTGCTAACGGTTTTGCACTGAACAGCTGGTTTCATAGTTACACAACTTTGACACTTGGTATAATGAGCAAACCTGGTAAAGCCTTGCAGTGAACTACATATTTTAGCTTTGAAGTGTCTTGTTACCGCTGCAGACACATTAAATGATGCCACAGAATACTTTGATAGTTACATGCAGTCAGTGAAAGCAGGGTTTTGCAATAGAGCTTACAAGTCCTGTATACACCATCCTTGTCATTATGTTTCCAGTACACATTTGTCTACCCAGCAATGTGGAGGCATTCCTTACGGCTAGATTTAGTGGACCGGTGTGCAATAGAGCATGGTAGCGGGCTGAGAGGGATGGTAGCTGGATCTACCTCCCGCCTGTGGTGGCTGAGTGGCTGATTTACTCCTCGCTATCCTCCATCTACAAGAACACTCCATCCGTGGTGGTGGTAAATCAGATGTAGGCTGCTACGACATATCTACAGAAACAGAGGCAGAAACACGGCGGTAGAAAAAGAAAATGATAAAAGAGCAGAACAGGAAGTTGTGACTGTGAGGCAGTTTGAATCCATTTAAATAGAACAACAACTGAGGTTTCCTTCAGCTGTACAGTGGCAGAGGGGGAGAAAGGTTGTGAAACGGTTTTAACATCTCATTTAATAATGTACTATGTCTTGAAATATTGGTTTCAAAACAATAATAATAAATAATAAAAAGCAAGAATAATACCTAGAATATTTCCAAAAGCTGAAACAGTCACTGCAACGGCTTTCTGGACAATTCCAACATTTTCACTGAATTCAGCCAATTTTCACTCGTTGCAACTATAAAAGGTGTGAGAACTCATTACATTGGCAATTTACTTGTTTTCTTTTTTCCTGTCTAAAATCTTTACACCTTTGTTGATTTGGAAACAGGGTTATTGTGTGTGAAAACTGGGATTTATTGAGGCAGATAGCACAAAATTAAAAGGTGCAAATGATGAGTAATGTAAAATAAACAAAAAAGGCAGGGAAAATGGATTAAAAGAGAAAAAGCCAACAAAAGTTTCATTTTTTAAAATATTTTCTTGCTGTGGTCTTTATCTAGGTATCACTGGTAGCGACTATATCAACGCCAACTACATTGATGGCTACAGGAAGCAGAATGCCTACATCGCCACCCAGGGTCCATTACCAGAGACGTTCGGGGACTTCTGGAGGATGGTGTGGGAACAGAGAGCAGCCACTGTGGTCATGATGACCAGGCTGGAGGAGAAGTCACGGGTAAGTCCACTTAACCAATTTTTGGACTGATGTTTTTGGAAGGTTTTCAAAGCACTATTAAATAAACCTCAAAATAAGTCACTGGTTCACAAGACCAACAGCTGCTGAAAATAGCACAGCGTTACAGTGATTTCCCAGATTCACACCTGAACGTTATTGCTAGGTAATCAGACTTCATTATCTTGAGATGGCTGGCTTTCAGAGACGTGTAGAAATTTGAATGGGGTGGTGAAAGCAGCAGGGGAGGGTGATAAAATTGAGTTAACTCAAAGACTGTCTACCTGTTCACATCTGATAAGGTAGAATGCATATCCACTGGGAGTATCTTGGCTTTCGTTTCTCTCCTTATCTGCAGTGAAAACGACAAGCTGTTGCTTGTTCCCTACAGTACTGAGAGCCTAGGAAGTTTTAGCGCGCAGAGTGCACCGTGCTGGAAACTAAAATTAAATCAGATTTTTTTTCCTGTGACCAGTGCCTCCCACAACCATCTGTTGATTGTGGAAGTTAGAGGGGAAAAAAGTCCCAGAAGGGAGAAATGAGATGTCAGGGTGTAACCACACTAGTCCACTTCTGTTTTTCTTTTACTTTTCATACATTTATGTCCATGGGAAGTGGCCACAAGGTGTGCAGGAAGTGTATTCTTTAGATGTCTTTGAAAGGGACTCAGCTTGGTGTCCATGAGCTGGAACATTTTTCATAGTTCCAAGATTAATTGTAAAAAGGCAACAGTAGCACTTTACAAGCACAAACAATTAAATTAATAACGGAAAATGTTTTGAAAAAATTGCAGCTGGCAAAGTGAATCAGTAGAAAGCACATTGGAACTTTTAAGGAAGCCTTTTAAGTGTTGATGACAGTTGGATATCAGTTCTGTTTGCCCTTAGTGGCAGCTAGTCATTATGAAACAAAGTGCCTGTCGTATGACCCATTTCTCTAAATAATGAGCTGAAAATGCAGGTGAGCGCTACAAAACAGATGTAATATAAAGCCACATGGTGTGTGTGCACCCTTAGGATAGATCTGCAGAGATTGTATTCTTTGCTATCACGTAGTAGACTTGTCTAAATGTCAAAAAGCCAACCATGATGTTTCATCCTGTCAACTCAAACCTGTGTCAACATCAGGCTCACTCACCCCAGGTGTCTCCCCTCATTTTCCCTCCCTCTATCGCATTTCAATTGTTTACCAATCCTCCATCCTGACATGCGCGTTCCACTGCTGTCAAACGTGATCAGGATTCGCGGGCAGTCGAACTTGAGTGTCAGCTTGAGCAGGAAATGGGAGAGAAGGCTGCAGAGCAGCGCATCTCCCTCACTAGCTGTCACATCTCATTTGATGTCCGCCGGCGCGTCACACCCCATATTGAATGAATCTTTATTAAGTGAGCTGACAGGAGAGGGATGGGGGAAGCAGGTGTTGGGTTTTCAGATATACTGTAAAACCACTGGACAAAAACAGCTAAAAAAATAAATAAAAAAAACGAGAAATGAAATAGAATAGTGGCATTTTATTCTTATTATAATATATTTTATGTGACGATCTGAAAATTATGACACTTAATCAGGCTTTTATTTAGACAGATATTGAATTAAAGGACAAATCCAGCACAAAATGAACCTAGGGGTTAATAACACGTGTACCGAGTCGACCGTTCTCTGGGATTTGTTTTCATGCTAATCGAATGTGACCAGTTTTAGCGCAAACAGCTAATTAGCTTATAGCACTAGTCGTCGGGGCACGGGTAAAGTAAAAAGAAATCACTATTTCTATACCACTAACAAGGCTCAAAATAGCACCACACTTCCACGGTAGCATAATGAGGGTCCCTGCATGTAAACCAAAGCATTGAGAACTTTGTAAGTGTACAGACAGTTTACTAAAAACATAGTTTATAAAGACAATACCGTTCACGTATACATGCAGACGCAATATTGGGAAAACTGGTCACGACCAGTCGAACGACAAACGCCGTGTAACTAGTAACCAGTAACATAGCTCAAGCAATGCTCAATGCTTCGGGTTTACGTGTGTGTGAGTGCATGTTATTATGTGAAAGCGAGCATGGTTCCATTTTTTCTGTACTCCTCCTTATATGTGCGTCGTCTTATTCATCAGTGGAGACACTATTGGAATGTGACACAGATCTGTCTCTCTCTCTCTCACTTCCAGATTAAGTGTGACCAGTACTGGCCCAGTCGTGGCACAGAGACCTATGGTATGACCCAAGTGACCCTCCTGGACACCATAGAATTGGCCACTTTCTGTGTCCGCACTTTCTCCTTGCACAAGGTAGGATTACTTCTCTCTCTCTCTCTCCCTCATACATATGGACACCACCGCTGTCTTGTCTTTGCTATTCTGCAGTAAAAAAACAGCAAAGACATGCAGAGAATTCTAAAGTGGACAGTTCTAAAGCATGTCTAAGCAATTACAATACAGCCCTTATATTTACTCTCAAGTTGGATAACCATGAATAACAATATCCGTATTTAACGTCTGTCCAGTAAACAGTTCATGGGTTACATCTTGTAAAAAATGCATACACAGCATAGGCGACAAAAATGATTGCAAAAAATGGGTGCTGTTTTTCCATTTGACGTAAACATATATACATAAATAACCCTTCGTCCTCATTGTCCCTCCAGTCCACCCCTTTTACCTTGTTCAGCTCTCTCTCTCCTCAATAGATCATCTGTTTATGTGCGTCTGCCAAATTGGAGCACTTAGGTAAAGTGAGCAAAAGAGAAACTCAATATACATAATTGGCAGACTGCTCTCATGCTCCTATGCCCACACACACACACACACACACACACATTGAAACACTCAGGCAGATACAGAGTCTCCACACTGATGAAAAACATTCTTAAGATGAACCATTTGAACATGTAATCTCACATGCACACTCATACACAACCATACAGTTAAGGTCACACACAAAACCCAAATATGTGAATTTACATACCTTTGACACACATGCATCAATATGATGCAAAACACAGATACATACCTGCAGACATGAATAACATTACCGTGCATGTAAATACATACACTAAGATATAGACAGGAAAAAAAGACTGCAAATTTACATGCAAACTCAATCTCACTCATAGTCTCACACACTTCATGGTCATGCAAACACAAGTGTTGAAAAAAAGACCTGTGAGAAGACATATAGCGGAGAAGAAACTGCCCTTAGAAAGATTAGATGTTTCCAAAATGTTCCTCTCAACCAGATAACACCACGCTTATAGTCACAGCTGACATTTTAGCCTGGTAGTAGTGTCAGCGGAACAGTGAGCACCAGGACAAACTAGTGACGCTAAAGTTGGCAACATTTCAGCTGCCACGGTGCTTTAAAGCATGCTAGATAGACATTCAGCTCCATTTACATTCTGCCGCTCTCAGGCCCCATCAAACCTACCGATCGGATTCTTTTTCTTCTATCTATCGTCTCCCTCCTCCTTATAACTGCGGCAATTGCTGTGATTTCTCACTGAGCTGTTTTCACTTTATATCTCTGAGGAAAAAAATGCTGTTTTGAATTTGTGTAAGGTATAAGGTACCAGAAGCTGGCAGTACACACACAAACATACACACACTGTGCATCTACAAAGCAGCCACCATGGCACCTATCCATATGTATGCCTGTCCTGCAGTGAGTCTGAATTGTGTCTACTGATACATTCTTAACAAAAACAAAGACATTTAAATAAAACCAGCAGCCAAGCACCAAAAACATCCATGCATTATGACTCAACTGCAGAAACAGGGAATGTCCAAAAGAAAATAAAGGCAAATAAGATTTAGGTCAGTTTGCTTTTAATTACCACACTCATTTATTCATTTATTCAGCAAGGAAAAAATTCCCTCTGTCAGGGAAGCAGAAACACCGCATTGAAATGCAAACAGTACCACCATTAGAGGATCTTCTGAGAGGAAAGAGAAGAGGAGGACAGAAAGATGCTAGGGAGATTTTTTTTTTCTCTCTCTTTTTATCATTTTCAAAAACCTTTATCTGGATCCCAGCTTGTATCTTTAATGCGTTGAGCGTAGAGTTTGAGGCAGGAGCTGACAGACGGCTGTGTAATGTGGGGGATTGCTGCATGTATCTGTAGATGTTCTGAGCAGCAGCAGTGTGAGAGCAGGAAGATATAATACCTGTACTCTTCAGTACAGAAATGATCATTCTCATCATATTATGATGACTCCATGTGATCAGCTCCATATGTGTGAAAGGGTTTACCAAAGGAAAATGATGACGATACTGCACCAAAAACCTATTAAAGTTTGAAACACTTGTCTCCTTTAGAGGTAGCTGTACAAAAGTGGTCGTTCTCAGACTTCAGAGACCACAGCAGAAATGGTTCATTAATATAGTTTACAATGTGGACTTTATCACAGTTTATTTTACTGATTCAAATTAAAATATTGCCAAATGCACAATTTATATTTCAGTCCACAATACAACCCTATCAAGCTTGTTAGTGGACATGTGCATCAGTTGCATAAGCTAATACAGGGGAAGGTAATTTGTGCAAACCAAGACATATCCCTATATACACATGCAAATTAGTTTTATCCATGTAGGACATACTAAAGCTTAAAGAGATCTTTGTTTATAGGCGTAGTGTTTGTACTGTACAGGCCTGAAATTCTGGGCCAGGTGGTCATACACTCATCATACAATTCACACACATTTTTGTTTATTTTTTGTTATGACACAAATAAAACCATTTGGGCAGTCACTCCAAACAAAGCTCCACCATCGTATCCAACCTCATTTCTCTGTTCTTTCCAGAATGGCTCTAGTGAGAAGCGGGAGGTTCGTCAGTTCCAGTTCACGGCGTGGCCTGACCACGGAGTACCAGAATACCCGACCCCCTTCCTGGCCTTCCTCCGTAGGGTAAAGACCTGCAACCCGCCTGACGCCGGACCCATCATCGCTCACTGCAGGTCAGTAGCAACATTGTTGTTTGGTTTGGTTAAAGTACTCTGAGATCCAAAGTGTTTTTTAACTTATATGTAACTGGAATATCTGTGCCCAAGTGGGACAGTTTTATGTGCCTCTGTGGTTAGCCTGGTTGAAGCCTTAACCTGTGTGCACACATGCATGCATGCACACACACACACACACACACACACACACACACACACACACACACACACACGTGCCCATGAGCGAACATAATGGCAGAGCTCCTGTGTGACTGCTTTTATACATTACATAACACGCATTATACAAACACATGCTCTCTTTCTTACCAGATCCTCCATCTTTTCTTTTCTCCATTAGTCACATCATTTTTCTTTTTATGGCATCTTTTTTTCTGTTTTATTCTCTCCACCTCGGTCTCTTTTTTTTGTGTGAAAAGACTCACAGTAATCCCTTCCCATCTTTCTTGCTTCTCCCTTTTTTGCTCCTTAGCCCTTCCTCCTTTTACAAGCGATATTTCTCGAATGGCTTATTCAAATTGAAACCTTCCTTTTTGTCAAGATAAGAAGACTTCAGTGATTCCAAAGCCCTACACAATAGAACTGAAATTTGACAGCTTGCTTCGCTCAGTCTCCATCACTGTCCTCTTGTTGTTCTATCTGTCATTTTTAGTTGCTTCTGTATTCCCTCGCTTGCTTTCGCTATATCCTTTCCCACTCAATTATTTAAAATGCAGGATAACAAGAAATCTACAAGAATTACTGGACATACATAATCTTTTAACTCTTTTAATCGTTTTATTTTATATTTCAGGAGTGAGAATAACCATAAATTACACACACGGCACCCTAAAGGGATAAGAGCAAGGAGGAAAAGTTATTTGTATTAAAAAAACCTTTTAAAACGTACAATTTCTCTTTCTTTGCATTCCTTTCCCTCCTCTTGTAGTGCTGGTGTCGGCCGAACAGGTTGCTTCATCGTCATCGATGCCATGCTTGAGCGTATTAAGCACGAGAAGACGGTGGACATTTACGGCCATGTGACGCTGATGCGCTCGCAGCGGAACTACATGGTGCAGACGGAGGACCAGTACAGCTTCATTCACGATGCACTGCTAGAGGCGGTGGCCTGCGGCAACACTGAAGTGGCTGCCCGAAGCCTCTATTCCTACATACAGAAGTTGGCCCAGGTGGAGAGTGGCGAGCATGTCACTGGCATGGAGCTAGAGTTCAAGGTACAGGAAATGGGGCAATTTCCTTTATACCACAATGCCTATTTTTTTAAGTGCATTGCTTTAACTGAAGTGACAGGCAGAACTTAATCTCCATCTCTCTCTTCTTTTCAGTGATAAACCATGTCTGTGTATGACAAGGTGTTTCACATTAACTTGAACTATTTCTGGGGTCCGCATACAAATTACAGTTGACCCCATTTTCAATTTTGACAAATACAGGTACCAAATAAAACTGCCTATGACAGTTACAAACAACCTGCAAATCCGATCAGGAACAGCAGACGTGTTAGATCAGTGTCTGTGTAAACTTTTCACTCCTTAATAATAAGACTTAATAATAACTAAATAATGAAACACTCAATTTTGTGAGTTCTGTCACCTTGTCTGCAACTGTAAGCCTTTTAAATGAGACTCGCTGCAAGCTTTACCTTCCCACAACTTATTTTGGATGCAAATCCAATTTCTTCGCCTTTCATATTTTTTGCTCTTCAGCATTATTTGCAGTGTGCTTAATTGTTGCTTGCATTAATGCCTTTTTGATTTATGGTCATACTTTTCTTTGCATTTTCATACTTGAACAAAACATTCTTAAATAGCAACTGTCTTTCTGGAAAGAAACTGAAACTAAATGGGGAGACTGGGGAACACAAAATGGATGGTTACAGTAGCTGATTGGGGGCACTGGGAGAATAATATTTCAGTTGAGTGAAGATGCAGTTTAAAGCAAATTTCCAAACTGAGTTAGGCGTTAGACAAGAGGCAGGTTGGATGTTTCTTTCAGCTTGTTGCTCATACAGACATAAACAGAGTGAACAAAGTGTATAACACAGTGAGCTGAGAGAATCTGAGATAAAGACACTTCTCCTTAAGATGTAATACCTTTCCGGCCCCAGGTAAGTAGAAAATAGATTTACCTGGCAGCTATTTGTCAGTTTATACTGTAAATATTGAAGCCCTTCACTGTTTGGCCCCAATGTTCATTTTGGAGGAATTTAGAGAAATTCATGATGAAACCGTAGGCGAGGATAAACAGCCAAGCACAGTGTTTACACACATCTCCATTAAAGATTTTAACAATCATCTACTTATAAACTCACCTCAGCTTCAGCGCTCCAGTCAGTTTCTGCTGACCTTGAATTGCACACAGGCTCACTCTCAAATCATCCATCATCTTCCCATCGCCATTTACCAACACGGCCCCCTGCCAAGAAACAATAATAGAGCTGGTGTGTTTCGACCGTTTTTTGTTTTTGTTTTTTTTAACTCACTGGCGCACAACGGTGATGGAATCTCCATCGCCATCTGTAACAAGGATAATGCTGAGCTGGCGTCAAGAGTCAACCGGGGATTAATAACGTCCACGCTACAGTCATGATAGAGAAGAGAGGTGTGTGTGAAGACGGGTGAGGGAGCTAAGTAATTAATACTGGATGATGACAAATGGAGGTGGATGGCAGGGCAAGTGGAGGGAGGAACGTTTGACTAATGAACAAGAGACTACGGTATGCTAACGTGGCACTAAGCAAGAGATTCGACAGAATGCTGCACTATAGGGACGGGTGGGAGGGCATTGTCATTCTCAGGTGGGAAACGGCGTCATACAGAGTTAAGCTGTGACTGGTGGGATTCACGGGAGTTCAGCAGGGAGAGTGACTTGGAAGAGGGACTTGTCATGGAGTTGTCAGACTAGTGCTTTCTGCCAGATGTGCATGAATAACCAGCATGTTCAGGGGAAGATTTATGCGCAGAAGACGTTTGTGCACATTACCCACATGCAAGAGAAGTATTTAGCAACATACACTACACAAATCACAACAACAACAAAACAAAAAGAGCTACTGGGATCCATTTCAAATTAGAGTAAATAGCAAAGGAATGATTTGGAATTCAGCAGCAGTTTTTTAATTGGCATCCAAATGCGAACAAGAAGACAAAGATGTTCTTCGGTTTTAAATAAAAAACAATGGTGACAGTTTACATGAACTTCTCGAGGCGTTGTGTGGTATTGCAGCTGCATCATAAGCATTCCTAAGCATTTATTGTTGTTAGGGTCATGGCTAGGGCAGGTAAGGATTAGGATAATCGCACCTTTGTAAGCCCTATGTTGTGACATATAACCCCCAAATGTGATTATCCCTGCTGTAGTGAAACATGCTTAATGTACATCAGCTCTTACCTTCCAACTAAAAAGATGGAGGAACTGGCAACCGTGACCAGGGGTACCCGAGAGTAGGTGCTTCCCTGTTGGATGACAGGTTGCCAGGTTTGGCTCCGTTCCCTGCACCCTCTGGGGTGTCTGGTGGTGTAGGTAGGGTCCTCTTTAGTGCTGCCAGGCCACCTCAAGCCTTTCCAGGTGCCTTTGTGAAACACAGATCAAAGGGAGTACAGTAGCAAGGGGTGAAGGGAAGGGAGGAGGGGAAGGGCTGGACCGACTCCAAGTGGCCACTGGCACAGAGATACTGGTGCTATAGGGGAATTAGAGGGAAAGAGAGCTCTAATGGGAAATAGAGGGAAATGGTTAGTTAGGCCCTGTTCACACTGAGATTCAAGGAGCCTGAAAAGGGCCCCAGACAATCTGATTAGGGTGTCCTCTATTTGCAGGCAAACGCTAACAAGCAAGCAAACACACACACACACACACACACACACACAAATGCTTTGTTGAGACCTTGGAGCCAAGAGCAGGCGACTTGCTGACCCACAAACTCCCACTATTACAATGATGATGTAGCAGCACAGCTTTTCAGTTTGATCATTATGCAGTGTGCGTTTTTCTTTCTGAACACCCCCGTGTGAGTCTACATTTTATGCACACATACCACACTGCCATTATCAAAGGCACTTGTGACCCACTTTTGCGACGAGTTTTCAGTTTCTTACAGACTTGATACAGAGGCTTGTTAGCCTGGGTGTGTGACATATTTTCCATCGTTGCATCTGACCCTGCAGGACCCCACAAGTTGCAAAAAGGGGACAACGTTTTTCAATTGTTTCCCGGATAAATATATTCTCGATAAACAACGTCTCTTTGAAGCTGTGTCATCATCGGCAAAGCGGATTAGATTGGGTTTGCTTTCTTACTTTCTGTCATTGATATACTACTCTGTTTAACTGTCTCGCACTTGTCCTCCCCAACATTCCTCCTTTTATCACCCTCTCCTGGTCTTCCATATTCTCTCTCTTTTCTTTTCATGTCTCTTATTTCCTGTTTCCAATTACTGTGCCTTTTGCCAATTCATTCCCTGTTCCCCTCACCACTGTACTTTCTTTTCATCATCTTCTCATACCTCTATACCTTTTAATGGTTTTTTTTCACTCTATTTCTGTGCATTCCTTCCCCCCATTCCTCCATCTATCCCTCCATCTTTACCCTCCAGCGCTTGGCCAACTCCAAAGCCCACACGTCGCGCTTCATCAGTGCCAACCTTCCCTGCAACAAGTTCAAGAATCGGCTGGTCAACATCATGCCCTACGAGACCACACGCGTCTGCCTGCAGCCAATAAGAGGCCTGGAGGGATCTGACTACATCAATTCCAGCTTCATTGATGGATACAGGTAGGAAGAGGGGTGAAATGGCGTGAAATATGCAATTCAAGACATAAAATTAAAATGTTGCCTCTCTGAGAATCTCAACTTAAAGATACGTTTGTGAAGAGAAGGTACAGTAGATAAGGGAAATACTGATTTGATTTAGATGTGAAAGGAAGATACCTATTCAAACTGCAAATGTACACACATTGCTTTTGTTTCTTCACGATCCCAAGATAACGTATTACTCATTAAAAGCTATCACTCAGCCATTTTTTTAAGAATGTATCAAGTATCAGTGTTCCCATTATGTATTCCCATAGCCTTTTGTGTAAACAAAAAATGTTAAAGACCTACCTTTTTAAGAAAGCTTTTAATCTTTAAGTCTTCATAGTACTGCATTGCCATAAAAACCCTCCCGATACACTTTTTTTTTACTGCCTTTCTGACATTTCTTAGCACATGTTGTCTATTTTGTTAAATGTATTTCTAAGAAGCTAAATGTATCCTATTGTATTTTCTTCTTTTATGCCCTCTTAAACATGTAAGATGTCCTTGTGTATCTATAAAGGCGTCCGCCAAATAAAATGTATTATTATTATAAATGGTTTTAATATGATTCTGCTGTATACAGGCAACAGAAGGCCTATATCGCCACGCAGGGCCCTCTTGCAGAGACTACAGAAGACTTCTGGAGAATGCTCTGGGAGAACAACTCTACTATTGTAGTCATGTTGACCAAACTGAGAGAGATGGGACGGGTAAGTCATACTGTAAACAAACATGGACACAAACATAAGATTGGGGTTATTTCTTAATCTTTATTTGTGGAAGGTTTCAAAGAGTAAAAAAAATAAAATAAAATCATCAAAATATAAATAACAAAGGGTTTGTCTACCCATTTGCTCAAACAGGAAAAGTGTCACCAGTACTGGCCGGCGGAGCGCTCTGCCAGGTACCAGTACTTTGTGGTTGATCCCATGGCGGAGTACAACATGCCCCAGTACATCCTCCGAGAGTTCAAGGTCACAGATGCCAGGGTAAGACATACCTGGGAGTGTTGGATATGCATTGATAAGGTTGTGGGGCGGGGAAAAGCAACAAATTAAGACCAACAAAATCATAGACAGTTTTAAAAAAACAGTAATTACAGCATTTTGTTCATAAAAAGTTGGGGAGTTACACATGAAAATGAGGTGAAAACAATGTGTTGCTGGGTAAATTATGTTGTTGAGTTGTGTAGCTATAACCAGTGAAAGACTTAAAAGAATTAAAGAGCAATGTGCTCTTTATAGATTCTCTATTTTATACTGGCATTCAATAGCAATATTGGACCAGTGTGTTGTTCATGAATATTCACCTCAAAAGGCCAGAAAGCATTGCAGTACCAATTTCTGCTGTAATTTCCATAATTGCACTGGCGACCCATCCTTCACTGGAGTGTGGGAAATGTAGAAAGCTAAGCAGGTTAATGAAAAGTAGGTCACATGCACATAGAAACATCACCATCACATCAAGTATTTTTTCCTCAAAAGTTCCTAAAATAATTCTGATATTATAATTTGACTGTAGTTCAATGGGTTTCCACACAAAACAAGATATCATGATGACTTAATGTTAACTTCATTCACATTTTAATGAGAGTTCACACCTGAACTATTTACATCCTGTTGAGTAGGTTTTACTACCCTACTGTAGTTATCTTTTTTACCTCAAGATTTCTTTTTTGGGTCCAATTAGGTCGAGCAGTTTGAAGCAGCAGAACTGTAGCGCAGAAATAGAACTGCGTCCTCTCTTTGCCAAACAGGCTGACATATCCAAAGATTTCCCAGGCGGTGTGGCAGCTAGTTAGCAGTCACCCTGTTAGTATTAAAAAAATGAATACATTATATCTCTGCACACACACGCATACACTTATACACAAACAGACTATACTATCCACAGTGTGGAAATCAGACATGAATGCTTTTTTAGCTGGAATGCCATCACCCCACACACACAAACATGGACTCTTTTCTTTATACATAATTTTGTGCAGTGTGCAAAATTCCTCTCTTAAAGGTCCCATATTATGCTCATTTTCAGGTTCATACTAGTATTTGGGGTTTCTACTAGAACATGTTTACATGCCTTGAATTTAAAAAATGAATCATTATTTTTTTCATACTGTCTGTCTGAATATAACTGTATTCACCCTCTGTCTGAAACGCTTTATTTTAGCCCCTGTCTCTTTAAGCCCCCCCTCACAAAAAAAGCCCAGTTTGCTCTGATTGGTCAATGTTTCCTGGACTTTCGTTTCTGCTCTCTCTGTGTCCGGGGAAGGATTATAATAGCACTGTAGCGGCACTTTCTACCTAGTTTCTACTTGGAACATCACAGCCGTATGGAAGTCCTGATGGCTCATTTAAAGGCACTGTTTCGGAATACACTGTGTGCAATTTCTCTATGGATTGAGCATTTTGATACTTTCACAATATTAAAATAGCACCTCGACTTGCTTTATAATTAAAAAAAGACATGGCATCTCACTTTCTACAATATGGGACCTTTAACGGGCTCAAACACAGACAGACACACACACGCACAAATATGTACACAGGCTTACCTTATGCTACATACCCATCTCTATGCTGATTTGCTATTCAGTGCAAATATACACACTCTTGCATACATACAAACACACCTTTGAATTTTTTATATATTTTATTTTTTAACACACAAGGACACATACATTCAGCAAACAGGTATTTACAGCTTGTATGTTTCAACCCCTCCATGAACACTCTTAACACACTCATACATTTTGTCTAATGCAAGCTCCAGTGTTGGTGTCTTTCAAAAGATTTTTAAAGGAGGCTAAATCATCAAAGCAGCTAATAGACAGTCAAAGCTTTTCATGAAACAAAACAGAGAACATTATATTAGAGATATGGTATATTGAGGTGTAATTGAAGGTTAGGTTGATGTAAATTGTTAAGAAGCACTGTATGTGTAGCTGTGTGTTGTAGGTTTTTAACCCCATATTTTTGATTATCTATGCATGCAAGAGTGTGTGTGTGTACACTGGGTTTGACCTCACATACCATAGATCATGTAAATGTATATGCATGCTTATGAGTTTGTATATGTATGACTAAGAGTGTGTGTGTGCACACGCGCGAGTGCGTGTGCGTGTGCATGTGTATGTATGTATGTATGTATGTATGTATGTATGTATGTGTGTGTGTATGTATGTGTATGTGTCTGCGCAGTAATAGCATAGACTCCACGCCTCAACACTCACATCTAGCGAGCCAGTCACGTATTTAATCACACAATTTGACACGCCGCGTGGGCCCTCAGGTTGTGTGTTAAATTTTCCTTTCTTTTTTTTTCTTCTCTCCTCTCTTTCTTCAGCGTGCTTGGTTTATTGTGTTGTTGTCTTTGCCCCTCTTCTACTTTTAATCCTCCCGCTGAGGCAAAAATGTTTTTGAGATGAAAAACAAAGGCAACGAAAGAAAGGAAACATGCAATGCGTCATAAAACAAGGAAAGACACGGCATGTTGTACAAAGAAAGCACATGGAGCTTAACTTATTAGAATCCAAATCGCTGTATTTGTCAAGTGCAATAAATTTAAGTTTGTACAAAAATAAATATTGGCAACATTGGTACAGAAATATATCAACAGCTAAGATAGCAACAGTGCATACTGCCACACGGGACGGCAGGACCTTGCTTCAGAGCACAAAGATTCAATTGACAGATTATGTAGCTCCTTTGAAATATAGTAGCTGCAGATGTCGTACATTCAGCTTTAAGTCAGCATCTGCATTGAGCATGCTAGCATTAGAGGGGGATGGTTAGCTCATGGCAACAATTAGAATAAATTATTGAATGAGAACTTAGCATGAGAACTCATGACAACATCCATGATGAATATGGAGAATAAGGCACTTTTACCCAATATAACAGGAGCTCCTTAGGAAAACTATTGTGAATTTTACGAGGTATTTTAATAATTTTTTACGGTGACTGATTAAATTACTATATAAAGTTTTTGTAGTGTTCCCTGTGTAACATAAACTATCCTGACATGATACTATTTTGATCCCCAATCATCCACTGTGTAAGTGCTTGCTGGACTGGATGATACCTTGAAACCAGAGAAAGATAACTGTTAGCTATTTTTACCAGTGTCATTCTTTAGAAAAGAAGAGCTTCTCCATTGACATGATGGTTACCTGATAAAACATCTACTTGGACTGAATTTATATAGCGCTTTTCTAGTCTTAACGACTACTTAAGGCGCTTTTTACATCATACAGGAACCATTCACCATTCACGCACATTCATACACTGTGGCCAAGGCTGCCACCTGCTCATCAGACAAACATTCACACACATTTACACTCCAATAGCGCAGCATCGTGAGCAATTCGTGGTTCAGTGTCTTGCCCAAGGACACTTTGGCATTCGACTGCAGGGCCAGGGATCTAACCACCAACCTTGCAATTGGTAGACGACTGGAGGAGACAAACTGCTATAATGCAGTAATGCCACCATAAGTGTATGCAGTCCTTTTTTGCATGTTTTTATGTCCTGTCTAAAATCAGAGGCAGTGTGGACAGTTGCTTTCAGTAAGCCCCTTATATCGAGTTTACAGTATTTTAGCCATGATTTTAAAGATCGGCGAGAAAAAAAGAGAAAAAACAGCTTAGACGCAAATCGGCACCTGCTCCTGTGAGCGATGACAGCAGCGACGACCTAAAACCAATGAGAGCGCAAGGTACGGGGTAATATCGGGAGGAGCAGTCGTAAAACCTGAAACAGAACATCAGTTAGCATGGCTATGAGAAAGGCTCATCGGTGTGCTTCTTGCAGACATCCATTTATGGAAGAAAGAACTCCTGTTCACACATGGTCTTGTGTCTTTACCCGTATCACTTCTCGCATGTGTTTTGTTGTTCATAAATGTAATTTGTTTATCATTATTAAGCTACTTAAACAAGTGCAGAAAATGTGCTGTGGATGCAAGATAATACTGTTTTCCAAACAAGGTTTTACCTGTTCTTTTATATTGCATTGATTCTGTAACAATTTAGGCAAAAAATCACTCTAAACCTAACCAAATTTTAAAGTGTGTAATTCTACACCATCTAACAATCAACAAAAAGGACAAATCGATCATAATTTACTCGTCAAATGAGTATTAATCAAAGTGTGCCTTTGCAATGTGAACAAATGGGAAGAGAATGTGTGAGAATGACGCATCATGTCTAAACCGAAGTCTGTTGTGCAGAGAAGTGAGAAACAGCTGGAGAAATGAACACCTGGTTGTCTTAATTGCTTGTAGCATCAAGCCCGTCTCAAAATTCAAAATTGCTTTACTCTGCTCATTTTCTTGAGAAATGTATTCTCTCCGAGACCACTTGAAAATAACTTTGTTTACGAGGACACAAGTATTGACTCAGCATTCTCAGACTCTGATGATCAGCTCTCTCAAAATAAAGCAGATCAATTAACTTGTCCTAGTGTGATGACACCTGATTGTAAAAAATAAATAAATAAATAAATGAACATTGTTTACATTAGAAGCAAGTCCAAGTGCACCACTAACACAAGATTATAAGAATCAATATAAGATTAAATTGTTAACATTGACAGGCTTGTCTGCTTGTCAGGGTTTTTGTTTTCAATTTTCATCGTCCAATCCCACCTGCTGCTCCGTTAGTCCTCCGTTCTTGCTTCTTACCTCCATCTATCAGGTCGCTCTATCGATCAGAATTGCAGGATTATCCTATTCAACATGGTGTCTGGGAGAAGGTGCTTGTCATGGCAGATACACTATTGATTAGCTTTAACTAGGACCTACTTGTGCATCTCACACACACACACAAAAACATAGCGGGAGAAAATAGAGACAATTAGGTTGGAGGTAGAGGAGCAGGGGGCAAGAGGAGAGGACACACTGTCCCTCTGTTGTGAGATGTGTGTGTCATTGTACATGTATTCATCTCTGCTGTGTTGCCTTTGATCAAATCATCAACAAATACTATTTCATTTTAAAGGTGAGATGTTACTGCCTAATTGACCTTTTATCAATGTTGCATCATCTTCATGATCTTAAAATGATCCAAAGAGTGTAAAAAAACATGAACCAAGATCCTCTCACAGACCATTACCTTAGCTTTCTTTCCTCTACTTACTCTTTGCATATGCCTTGTCTCCTTTCGTTTCTATGCCTCCTCTCGCTTCTTTACACAATCTACAATCCTCCATCTTCTGTCCTCATGTTCTTTTCTCTGTATTTGCAGGATGGGCAGTCCAGGACAGTAAGGCAGTTCCAGTTTACTGATTGGCCGGAGCAAGGCGTGCCCAAATCCGGGGAGGGATTTATTGATTTCATCGGCCAGGTGCATAAAACCAAGGAGCAGTTTGGACAGGATGGACCAATATCTGTCCACTGCAGGTAAGCAGTCTGATTATAACCAATCTGCATCATATTTTCCGGCTGCACAGCATTAAAGATCAAAGATCCAAAATGCATGACACTTTATCTTAAAAATTATGTATGAGGTTGTTGTTTTTTTAAGGGGAGGGGGTTGACGTAGTTCCAGGCTCTGCAACTTGTTCGCAACTTTCCTTCTTGAAAGAGATATAAGACTTTAAGTATTAAGACAGGATTAAATAAATTCTTAAGGTGGTTGTTGTTTTGGCAGCGCAGCACCTCCTGCGGTGCAGCTCTAGCAGCATCATCAGATATGATCCCTCCACACCTTTTTGCCACCGCCGTACACAACCTCTGCACCTCCACAGGCCCATCTCCTCCATAATTGATAAGGCTGAGATGCGGCTTGGCATTTACAAAGAGGAGGCACATGAAATGATACAGCCATTCTGTTTGGTTTTTATGATGGCTCCGTGATGCATTTTTATCACCTTGGGTGTAGCTTCCAAGGTAATCCTCATCATTAACTTGAAATGCTGGACACAGGTAGAAACCGTTATTTGGTAATAGTGGTCAACACCAAGGCCTCTGGTTTTTCTCTTTTAATGATAGACCTTGAGAGGGATCCACCCAAATGAGTTGTTACCTTTTGTGACCGGACAGTGGAGATCTTTGATAGGCAGTTTTTTTAGTGAAGAAATGTGTTAATTCCTTTAACAAAGGCACTGATTTTGTGTTGTTGTTGTTGTTTTCATGGTTTGGCAAACCAGCATTGAGGATACAACCGTTCCTTTGAGTGTGATCAGGGTTAACGAAGGCTTTAACACACTGAATACTTTCCTTGCTGTCTCATAAACATGGTTTACTTTTGTGACGGATTAGTTGTCACCTTTTACTCCACATTTCTATCGCACAGGCGCCATGACATCACCCAATATAACATCACCTCCCTTGCATTAAAAAGCAATGATGTCACCAGCCATGAAATGACCCCCTGGGAGTTGTAAGATGTGTCAGGGAAGCTGAGTTATTCCTCCCTTCTATGAGTCCTAAGAGTTATTGGAGATAGAGCGAAAGGATCGGTTATTGCAGGAGGAATTGCAGGACTGGAGTATTTAAATTTGGATTGCAAGAGTCACAGAACTATGTTGTATTCAGCTGTCAAATGCACAGTTAGAGGCATCCTTGACCCATCTCAGTGAACTCTGTTAGATTTTTCAAGCACAAAAAAAGGATTAACACAGAACGTCTGCAACCTACAGTGTAATAAATCATTTTATACCATGGTCTGGGTGAATACTCTATTCTGATTGGCTGCAGGGTGCCCATAAATAAGTGATGTAGGACACCTACTAAAGGAGTTCCGGTGAAACTGACTGTTTACTGTTCTAAATGAATGTGCTACATTAAATCAAAAAGGAAATGTGGATTAGGGCTGAAACAATTCCTTGAATAACTCAAATAATCCGATTACAAAAAATCCTCAAAGCAAAATTCTTTTCCTCGAAGCTTCGTTAAATCAACGTAATTAAGGTTGTACGGCTCACTGTGTTTCCACACGGAGGATTATTACTAGCGCAAAGAGGTTGGCGCTTCTGTGGACACAAGACTGACGGCCCATATTACAAATGAAGGAAGACGAAAATAGCGAGGGTCTAAGGAATGAGAGACTTCTGTAATGTCAATACAATAAAAATGGACCTACAGAACGAAGTTCGTTCACTGCTGGCTACAAGTTAGCAATTAAAAACAACTAAGGCTGTCACTTGAATGGTGTTTTGAGCAATCAAACAACCATAGATAGCCAAAATGTTTTTGAAATTATTTCCATCTTGTGTTATTGTTTGTAATGAGAAATGTTTATTATTTTATGGATTTCACAAATTTCAGTATGACACGTTATGCCGTAAACCTTTAAAATCTGAGCATGCGCAACTCACATCTGCACTCGACTCACATCTGGAAGTGGCAGGTTCTACGAGCTGACCGGAGTATAAATATCTCCCATTGCTAAGGGAGGCAAGTCGTATCTAAGGTCTTTCCTATTTCCTGGAGTGAACAACATTTGCATTGCATAAGAACCTTATAGGATGGGATTAGTCCAACCCTCAGGCGTAACCAGGGGAACAGAGTTATTGTTTGGATAAACTTTAGATTTCGATTGTAAAGCAAATTAAAATATAAACCAATATTTTAAAAATATGTAATTTGGCAAGTGATCATGGTATAAGCAGGGTGTCCATTGTCCGGTATTAATGGACTTCAGCTGCGCCACGGACGGTTCACGCCTCACCGTCGTCCATTAATACCTGACAATGGACACCTCTTCGGGCATTAACCCTTACAGAATTAATCAGGTACTTAAGTCACCTGCAGTCCTTTTCAATACTTAGCGGTAATTTTTTGTACTTTTTAACAAGTTATTTTTTCAAGAGTGGGTGTCACTTTGTCTGAAGGCAGATATTTAATTTTGAAAAGAAAGTTTCTCCTGCGTAGTGAAAAAAGAAGAAGAATTAAGCTTCTGTTGGTTTCTTTGTCTGTCATTACTATAGCCACCTCCTCTTCCTCCCTTCCTTTTCCTTCAGGCTTTTCATCTCCGAGTGGAGAGCTTATGCCTTCCTTTTCTCGTACTCTTTCGTCTTCTGTCACTGGCCTTCACCGTCTGTCATCTCGTCTGTTTCTTAATCCTTTCTCTCTCTCTCTCTATCGCTCTCTCTTTCTTTTCCTCTCCATCCATCCATCCATTCTCCCGGCCCTCCTTTATTCCACTCCCACCCTCTTTTCTTCTTCCTCCTCCTCTCCCCTCCTCAGCCACTATCTAATAGACCCACATGCTTTTTGTCATTAATTGCCTGATTACTTCCTGTGAATGGGGACACCAAATCCTCTCAGTCTGCAGCGGCTCTGCGAGCCTTCAGATTTGGAGAGTCGATCTTCCTGGACAGAGGGAGAGAGAGAGAGGAGCTCTGAGTGAGTTTAAGAGTCCATGTGACAAGCTGTGACCAACTCCCAGGAAGAGGCTTTGGGCGGGCTGAGAGATACTGCAGCGTGGGGGTTGGTAGTGGGTGGGTGTATATGTGTATTGGGGTGGTCGTATGTTCTGCATGGTTAGGCTCAATAACTACTGTGTTCGATATCATTTAAATTTATTGTCAAATATTACAAGTCTTCTTTTGTCCTGCTTCTAGCTTTGTCCCCCAACAGATACACACTTGTAGGCACACAAACACACACACACACACACACACACACACACACACACACACACACACACACACACACAAACCAAAAGTGTCTGCTAGCAGCCCTTGCTTCCATTCTTCACTCAACAAAATAGCATCAGAGGCTGGAAGAAGCCCAAATAAATCTGTTGTCATATCAATTATTGTTCCATTGGTGAAGTGGAAGTCATTTCACAGCAAAGCAGCTTAGAGAGGCAGCTCTCAAGTATTTCAGGATCTGAGTTAAGACTCAGTATTTCTGGAGAGCAGCAGCAGGCTGAGCTTCTCGACACATGGGAGGAGCTTAATGAGACAAAATGTTGGCCTGGTTGTTTGTGTGCCTGATTAGGAGTGCGTCTCTCTGTCCTTGAGGCCTCATTTTGTGTTTGAAGAGAATGTTGGGGCACATCAAAGTGGATTCACACATGCAGATTGCGTCCTTGCCATCGCCAACGTTGCGTTACCCTGCCACAGGATTTCTGGCTATCAAAGGCTTTCGAACGGTTGACACCTTCAGGCAGTCGGAGAGCTGCAAATGTGCAAAGTTGGCCAGTCCAGCTTTACAACTACATCCTGTTGTAGATATGGCATGTATTTTAGAGAAAATTTAGGTTTGAAATTGTTTAAAGATTAGTGTTATTTTGCAGATCTTGGTTAGACTAATGTAGAGTCAAAGTAACAAAGTACATGCATGGTATGGGACAAGAAAAGAAGACCTTAGCCCAAATCAAGGTTCACAATTCAGCAAAGACATATTTACTACATTCTTTTTAATTCACTTTGTCGTTATGTGTTTCTAGTGCCGGTGTGGGCAGGACCGGAGTCTTCATCACCCTTAGCATCGTCCTGGAGCGAATGCGTTATGAAGGCGTGGTTGATATCTTCCAAACAGTGAAGATGCTCCGGACCCAGAGGCCAGCCATGGTCCAGACTGAGGTCAGGTTACACACAAAAACATACACTCAGTCTTACTGAAATTACACAATTGTACTATAGTATTTGTAGTTTGGAGGTTAGTTAAACTTGACTCAAAAATTAATATAAAATTATTTATATTATATACAATAGTTGTCTTAATATATGTGTGAGGACATAGTCTGCCTCAACAAGTACTGTAATTTGCTTTAATTTTAAATTGTCTGAAATTTGTTATCCCATTATCATTGCAAACTCTTTAACTCCTCTATTTGTGTGTTTCTTCCCTACAGGATGAATACCAATTCTGCTATCATGCAGCTCTGGAGTACTTAGGAAGCTTTGATCACTATGCAACGTAAAAAAGCCATCTCTTCCCCCAGAGTCCTGTCGTCTCCCCCCCCCCCCACCCCCCCCCCCACCACCACCCCCCAACAGTCTCCGGAGCCATAGAAACTTTAAAATTTTAAAAACGAAGACAGCAGACGACAATAACACCATCACTAATTCAGACACACCAAACAGGATCCTACTGTAGATTTTAAAACAACGCCCAACCAACTTGTTGAGAAAAATTCCAATTCGACCAAGAGACCCTTCGTGAGGAAACGAGGAAAATTGCCCATCATCAAAGAAAAAGAAAATCCTCATCAGCAGAGGAACCAGACGCTGTGGCTCAGGCTGTGGGGCGGGAATTGATCAAAGTGTCAGACTGCTTACCTTACCTCAAGTGTTTCAATGTGGAGGACATTGTAAACATTCGTGGACATTTCTCTTCTCAAAAATATCTTTGTGATACAACGGTAACAAGCAACAGTTAATGAAGGAGAAGGCAACAGCAAAAATCAATGAGAGGCAGATGGATGTAGCCGAGACGGGGTGACTTCCTTTGTTTTTGTTTTATATGCCTGGGTGTAAACGGGGGGTGGGGGGTTCAAGTATTTCTATCAATAAATTTGGTGAGTGATATCCAGAGAAATGACCAAACTGTGGTTGGCTGTGTGAACACACATGGTTTTCCCCAACCTCTGGTAATTCCCCCAAAAAAAGTGGAAACGTAACTAGCACGAGAACACTACCATCTAGCATCAAGTAAACCTTGAGGTTTTTTTTACACTGTCCCACTAATGATATGCCTAATTTGTGCGGAAGAACACTCAACTACTAAAGTACACATCACACAACTGCCTGTTCTCAAGCGCTAAGAGCTTAGACAAGGCATTGTCAGTGGTTGTGGGGAAGAAAGCAGCAACACATATCTTAAGACCAGTTAGTTTCATGAATTGTGAACTTGTGTAAAATCAGTATCCCAAGCCAGGTGAAGTTGAAAAGTACCACAGTGTATTTAAGAAGTGCCCCAGGAGGCTCGTGTCTCAGTCACCAGAGAAATCGGAGGAAAACCTTGGCTGTTGCAAGAAGCTGCGGGTGGTCAAGGTGGGAGAAATGGCAACCGTGTCCCATGTTTTTTACAATCACTCCTCTATTTGGAACCATTGCATCGTGGGGCTTCGGTGTTAACATCGACCATTTTGAACAAGAGATAAACCTGGTGGGCGAGAAGCTTTGGAACAAACGGAACAACCATGCAAGGATTGCCGCAGAGTCTGGGCTTTCTTTGTGTACAGTGACCAACGTTCATCGTCATTGTTTCAAACTCGTCTTACGAGGAATTATCTGTTTTTGTTTTTATTTTTTCCGTCAAAACCAAACATGCTGCTTATCTCGTGTATGCTGTAAGTGTGTGACTCTTATGGGAGAGGAAACTGACGAACAAAAGATGCCAGCTCTGCTATCCACTCGCGCCAAGGCAGGCATGACTGAAAGCTCATTCACATGACATCGTCCACCGGTCTTTTTCACATCTCTTTTTTTTCCAGCCTCTTCTATAATCATCTATTTTATTGTATAAGACACTCAAGAGTGGCTGAGGCCTGTTGCAGTTACAAAGCTGTATGTTTATGTGGTTGGAAAAATTGGCCTTTAGTTCAACTGTATGTGTGTTTGGTAACAGGTGGATAAACAAAGTAGTTGCTTTTGGGTTTTTTTTCCTCCGTTTTAGAGATGATGTCACCGTGGGTGACACCGCCAGACCAGGCAGCCATGTTGGATCTCAATGCCATGATGTGATAATGAAATTCTTCGGTACAAGTTACTTGCACATACCTAAGGAAAAAAGAAACAAAACTTGAAACAAATACCCCCAAAACAACTGCAGGTCGGATAAATCAAGCTTTTGAAATCTTGAGATCAGTCCTTTGGTACAGATTTGTGTGCAGATTCTGTGGAGGTTTCCAAAGGGTGTGCATAAAAACCAGAGTGATTGACAGAACTATGTGTAATCTTTTCTTATTTCCAAAAAAGCCTTATTGTTATTGTAACATTATGAAAACATTACTGTTGTATTATGAGGACTTATTTTACATTACATAGTTGACTTTTTATTTTAGTTTTGGTTTAGTTTTTTAACAGAGATGTTGTATCACATTTTTTAAATTAGCAGGAAAAGAGAAATGCTTATTTGTTCATATTACGTTAAAAGACATTCTATTTTTTCACTGTAGAAATGTTAAGTATAACATGTCTGTGTATTTGTGCATATATATATATATATATATATATATATATATATATATATATATATATATATATATATATATATATATACTGCACACTCACACATGCATATATATATTTAAATGCAGAATATAAAGATATATCCAAACACTTAGTATTAATGACATTTTTCTCCTTATCATCTTTTTTTTTTATATATACCAGCCAGTGCTCATGTTTAAAACAATGACTTGTTTTGCTTGTGTGATTGTTTCTTGTAATCTTAGAAACCTTGTGCGCTTCTTGAGAAAAAGTGGAGGTGATATCAGTGCTATGCCTGAATCGTCTGCCTCCACTCCCCAATGTTTAACTTCTACCCCTGGGTAGATCCTGTGCCGATGAGGAGATGCCATTTTTTAATCTTGTTGAGATTCTTTATTATCATTAACTTTTAGGAATTAGTATTCTTTTTCTTTCTTTTTTTTTTGAGCAACTGTTGAATGATGAACTGGTCTACAAAATATCTACTCAATCAAAGATTTCATAATTGAACTTTTTTGTTAGATATATCAGCCCAACGTGACCTACTGTACCTTGTATTATCATGTACAGATTATGTCCCTCAGTTTTTAAGAAAATCCTCTTAAGTTCTTAATTTTTTTAACTTTTATTATTTTCTGACATAATGTGGTCATTCATTTTGTTAGATATCCACTATGATCTAGAATATACCTGTAAATAAACAAATATATAGATTATATGTATTTGTATAATTTGACCCTCAAAATCTCATACTTTTAAGTGGGGACAGAATCAGAATCACAAAGATGGAGGTTCTGCTCATATACGACTTCCTGTTTGTTTGTAAAGCCTGTTATGTCCTTCTGAAATGTTCTTTCTCCAGCCCGGCTCCCTGGTCTTTAATTACCACTCGCTTTTTTTCTGCCTTTAATTTCCCCTGCTGGCAGTTAAACTTGGGAACAAGCCAGCTCCTGTTCTCACACCTATAGCATCAATGAGGGCTTAAAATCAGCATCCGAGATCTGCTAGAAAAATTTAGCTGAGGGTGGGAAGTTAGTTCACTCACTAACCATTTGAATTGCTAATCAACAATCAATTCAAGGTTCTGTTACATTCTCATTCTCAATGTAGACATGAACTTTTTCCTGCCCTGGCTTTAGCACCGGTAGAGATCTGATGGACTTTTCTCTTTTACACCATGGAATTAGAGTGGTTTAAAAACTGTTTAAATACTTAGACCTCCAAAGTCTCAAATTCCAACAAAAAATGGGATTACAAAGGTGTTCTTAATGTATCCATTAATGTGAGAAGCAATAGCACCTAAAGGTGTTTTTTTTTTCATTCCTTAAAGATTTCCCACAAATCCCCAGAAAGTCCCCAGCTGTCCAACTGCCTAAAATGCCAAGGTGTTATCCATAAATATATTATTGGTTGATGGACGAATGCAGCTCTGCTAAAGGCCATACATAGTTCAGTTGCAACATGACATGTTGATTTATTTACTCCCTAGAGCATTTTTAAGCTTTGTATAGAACCATACTCTGTTTTTGTTAAGTCATGTTTCGTTGTGGGATGCAGAAAGAAATCAGGACTCAATGAAACAGAGCAGTGCGATGCAA